>NC_132905.1:4657692-4815250 GCF_047675955.1 Chlorocebus sabaeus | reverse complement strand
ACCAGTTTCCCCTTTTCCTCCAACCCCAGCCCTAGTGCCAACCCCCTCTGCTGTCCTAACCTGCTGACAGTGAGCTCTCAGATTCTGTCGCCTGCGTGAGTGTGAGCCTCCATCAGCCTGGAGGGACAGTCCTGGAAGTGGACACTTCTACCTGCCTTTCTGGTCACTGGTGCTGCCTTGAGCAGAGTGCCTGTGAGTTTTGGGGAATTGGAACGAGCCTTCAGCACCTCCTCGTGCCACTCTAGCAAGCCTTGGGTCACACTCAGGCTAAGTTGTCTGAGGGGTTGAGAGGGTGACAAGATCCCAGGGATCTTGAAAGTTGTCTGCAGAGCACTGGTGAGAGCATGGGGACGTGGGCACCCCCACACTCTGCTGGCAGAAGTCAGAACAAAGCCTCCGTCATCGGAGCTGGGTCCCGGACTTGAAGCTCGTGTATTCTTTGATCCAGCTGTTCACCTCTGGAAAGAATCCCACAGAAGTGTAGGCGTGTCTGCTGAAGGCTCTTCATCCCCGTCACTGTGTGACAGTGTGAGGAAGAGGAAATGAATGCCGAACAGCAAAGATACAAAGAAGAAAAGCCAGTGGCTGCTGCACAGGTGAGGATAGACTGGTTACCAGTCTCTATGGTTTTACTCTCTCCCTGTAGCCATACAGTTAGCAATGTGACTTCGTGGCATCTCCCATCAAGAAGTGTAGCCCTTGAATACAGGCTGGTCTGGGGCTTGCTCTGGTCAAGGGGCAGAATGAATGACAGCCAGCCTAAAATGAATGATAGCCAGCCTAGAGTTCCACACATCAGGAGGCTTACTTGATTCTGAGCTCTCAAAACCCTGTCTGGCTGCCATGAGAACAAGCCTGGACTGGGCTGCAAAGGGTGAGAAACCAGGAGGAGGAGAGCCCAACTGTCCCAGTCAAGGCCACCCTCATCTTCTGACAGCCAGCCAAACCCCAAACACGAGAGAGAGCCCAACCAAGTACAGCAGCGTTGTACATCTGAACTACGCCTGACCACAGATGAGGAAGCCCAGAGAGTTTAGCAGAGCTACGCTGCTGACCCCCAGACTCACAAACAATAATCCATGTGTCTTGTTTCATAACATCAAGTTTGGGGCTTGTTTGTTATGCAGCAAAAGTCAACTGATAAACAGTGAATAGATCAGGGCTCAGAGAGAAGAGCTGGTTTGCTCAAAGTCACATTACTAGTTGGTCTTGGATCCAGAGTGTAGACCCTGGCCCTAGTGGAGTCAGTTACCATAATAACATAACCAGAGTCAATAAGGGGTTTAATGGAACAACCTTATAAAACTTCCAATAGAAATAAGCTTCACGTCATGACTGCACGTGGCCCAGAATCTCTGCAGTGGCCCTCAGCTCCCAGGCTGAGCAGCAAGAGAACATCCAGGCATGTTTATAGCTCAGACTCTATTTCTTAGCACTTTGTGGGGGCTCCTGGCTCATGGAAATGAACATCTTGGGCTGCACTGAGGCAAGAGAAATCCAATACAGGCAAGGATTCCAAAAGCAGCTCTAATACAAGTAACAGCAAAGCTCCCTTCATGGAACACATGGCTGGGAGGACCTCGCAATTCTGCAAAGTGAAGGCTCAGTGGGAGAGATGTGGATGCTCTTCCCCGATTTGGGGGTTTGATCCTAGAGAGCCAAGGCTGTGCGTTGCAAACGGAGGCCTTGGGGGAAAGTGGGCGGCTGAGTAGCAGCTTAGACTCAGTGCCGTCTGTAGAACTTCTCTGATCTCAGCTTTCCCTTGGTAACATAGGGGTAATAATTATCCTTCCCCACTAGGCAAAGAAGCAAGAGAACAGTGTTCCTGAAAGATAAATAGGCTGTACAGAAAAGTGTAGCACAGGGGTCAAGTCTGTGGACTTTATTTCAGGTATGGTTCTTGCCTCTTAAGAGCCGTGTCAACCTGGATAAGTTGCTTAACTTTTGGAACCTTGTTTTTGTCGTTGGAAAAGGGAGGGAGATTTGACCATGAGAATACAAGGACAGTGATCATGGACAGAGCCCATGGTAAGCCTCTTCCCCAGATTCCCCTACCCTAGTGCTTTAGCCCAGGACCTGTCGTGTTATAGGTTCTGGATAAATCGTGACTGAATTCACTGAAAAAAATAGTCACCATTCACTGAATACCTACTACATGACAAGTACTTTAAATACCACATCATCAGAGCTTTCCAAAGAAACAGACTGTATTCATTCGTTCTCACGCTGCTAATAAAGACGTACCTGAGGCTAAGTAGGTTATAAAGGAAAGAGGTTTAATTGACTCAGAGTTCAGCATGACTGGGGAGGCCTCAGGAAACTTACAATCATGGCAGAAGGGGAAGCAAATACGTCCTTCTTCACATGGCGGCAGGAAGAGAAGTGAGAGCGAAGTGAAGGGGGAGGCCCCTTATGAAACCATCAGATCTCATTTACTTTTACCGTACGGGGGAAACTACCCCCATGATTTAATTATCTCTACCTGGTCCTGCCCTTGACACATGGGGATTATTACAATTCAAGATGAGATTTGGATGGAGACACAGCCAAACCATATCACAGACCAAGTAGGATACACATACACATATAATGAACCGGCTCCCATGACTGTGAGAGTTGGCAGGTCTGACCTTTGTAGGGCAGGCCAGTAAGCTGGAAACTGAGGTAGTATTTCTATGTCACAGTCTCAAGGCAGAATTCCTTCTTATTCAGGAAACCTCAGTTTTTGCTCTTAGCTCCTTCAACTGATTGGCTGAGGATCATCCCCATTATTGAGGGTAACCTCCTTAAAGTCAACTGATTGCAAAGGTGAGTCATTTCTACAAAGTATCTTCACTGCAACATTTCAATGAGTGTTTGGCCAAACAACTGGCACCATAGCCTGGCTGCTGGATTCTGGCTTGTGCTGTTGGGTGACAGCCAAGACCACCTGTGCTCCTTCTCTGCAAAGGTGTGCAGAGAAGGAGCAGGTTTGAGGGGCCATTATCACACACCTCAAATTCTAAAGGCAGGCCATTTCCACACCACGGCACCATTTCCACAAATGTGCTTTATAAGCAGCTTATTTTGTGGCTAGTGATTCCCTTCTGAGGGGAAATTGCCTCCTCTCTCTTATTCTTTCAAGACTGATCAAGATCAGGTGTGTGTGTGTGTGTGTGTGTGTGTGTGTGTGTGGTGGGGTTGGTGAAGGGTGACTGGTTAAAGATGTGAATTTAGACCCCAGCTCCATTCCAGAGCCAACCAAGTTGTAATTCACCCTGAGCTTTTCCTAATATTAGGTTTGTGCAAAAGCAATTGCGGTTTTTGCCATTAAAGTAATGCCATTAAAGTAATGGCAAAAACGGCAATTGCTTTTGCACCAACCTAATAGAATAGAGTCAAATGTCAAAATCTCAGGCCAGCAGCAAACAGTCCCTTGCTGCTCTCCCAGTCTCCCTGGGCAGTGGGACCCACAAGCACAGCCCCCTCCTCCTGAATGCCATTCTGTGGGATTCTGGAAAGTCCAAAGGGATGATCTGGGGCAAAGACTCACCCATGGCCCGGCACCAAGAGGGCCGGAATAGTAGGTGACTGAGGCCTGGGTCCAGGGCTTGCTTCCAAAATTGCACTCAAGGCTCTCTTGCTTTTGGGATAAAAGACCAATTCTCTGATAAGGGTTGTGATATTGATTTTTTTAAAGTGAAAAGAAGAATATTTTTTGATACAAATAATGATGTGAAATTGAAATTCTGATGTCCACAAATGAAGTTTTATTGGAACACATTCACGCCTGTTCATCTGCCAATTGTCTGCGGCTGCTTTCTTGACACCATGGTAGAGTTGAGTAGTTTTAATAACCATGTGACTCACAAAGTCTAAGATACATACTACATGGCCTTTTACAGAAAGATTTCCTGTTCCCCCCACCCCCGTTTAGAATTGTGCAGCCTTCCCTGCTGGTTATTAAATAACCACCTCCCTGAGCTCCCAAAAGCCCGCTTCTAACCCTCCCCAGGAGCCTTCAGGACCTCTCCCAATCTATGGATAAAGCTTGTCTGTCTGGAGAGCTCTGGAGCCCTGTGAGAGCCTATACATGTGTTGTTCTCACTGATGGTGCCCACTGTGTACGTGTGCATTGTAGCTGGAATCCCATCCCTGATTTCCTCACTGCTCCTTCAAAAATGCTTCCTCCCTGCCTCAGAGTCTTAGCCCATGCTGTTGCTTCCCTACGTCTCCACCACCATGCACCCAGTCTGCGAATTCCTTCTCATCCTCAGATCTTGTCTGAAGTATCAAGAGGGCCTCTTATCCTCCAACATTAGGTCAGGTCCTTCATTACACACTTTGGAAGGTCACTGTGCAGCCGCACTTAAGAAGTAGTCGGTCATCCTCCATCTCCCTGAGGGCACAGTATCTACATAAACTATCTGTAATTCTTCTGCATGGGAGATTTATCTCTACTCTCCAATTTATTTACTTATTCAATAATTTATTTAATGAGTATTGTCCGTGGTCTCATGGATATTTATTTTTACTTTGGGTTACAATTCAATAACATTTTATGTATTTTAGTGCACAAATTGTCCCAACTTTGGCCACGGGGAGCTCTTTCAGCTGGCTCCTGTGTCCTTTTGACATAGTCTCATTGTTGTTAGTGGGACTTTTATTATTTGCTTTACCATTTCCTTACTTTCTGGCACTGTGAGACCCCAAGGTCATCTTGTATCAGTCCTACAAGAAGCTACTTTCCCAAGGATCCTTTGTTCCTTTTACTGGACAATGATATTAGAAACCAAGATCTGGGTGCAGGTGGGCTCATTGCTATAGGGATGCTGTTGCTTGTAGACTATCTCAACTGACAGAGTAAGGGAATCCGATTGTGCATATTAACCCACGTATATGCACAGATCTATAAATATTTTTATTTGGAACCACCTGTATCCATGTAAAGCTCAACATGAGTTCATACTCTAACCCAGATGTCTCCAACTCTAACCCAGACTGAAGCTGGCAGGCTCCAGGGTCATCCAGACATACTTGGGGCCTCTGTAAGTGGCTAGATGGGATCCTGGGTATGTACTGAGTTTCATAACCAGCATCGCATCTCAGCACAAATGTTCATCTGCCCCTATGGGTGTCTACTACAGGTTAATGAGGCACAGGAGAGTGGAGAGGGCTTGGAGCAGAACTGTTCTTATTCCTGCTCTGTTGCCTGCTAGCCCTGTGGCCTTGAGCCAAGCATGTAACTCCTTCAAGCATTAATTTGCTCATCTTTAAAGTACGGAGAAATAATAATCATAGTACTTGCCTTAAAGTGTTGTGGTGAGGATCAATAAATTAATTCATTTCATTAGAACAGTGACTGGCACGCAGTAAGGGCCCTGTGGAATGTCAAAAATAATGATATTGATGATGATAAAGATAATAGTGGTGGATGATGACTATGGTGATGATTGGTGATGATGAGGATGATGATATTGATGGTGATAATGATAATGATGGATGATGACTATGGTGATGATTGGTGATGATGAGGATGATGATATTGATGGTGATAATGATAATGATGGATGATGACTATGGTGATGATTGGTGATGATGAGGATGATGATATTGATGGTGATAATGATAATGATGGATGATGACTATGGTGATGATTGGTGATGATGAGGATGATGATATTGATGGTGATAATGATAATGATGGATGATGACTATGGTGATGATTGGTGATGATGAGGATGATGATATTGATGGTGATAATGATAATGATGGATGATGACTATGGTGATGATTGGTGATGATGAGGATGATGATATTGATGGGGATAATGATAGTGATGGATGATGACTATGCTGATGATTGGTGATGATGAGGATGATGATATTGATGGTGATAATGATAATGATGGATGATGACTATGGTGATGATTGGTGATGATGAGGATGATGATATTGATGGTGATAATGATAGTGATGGATGATGACTATGGTGATGATTGGTGATGATGAGGATGATGATATTGATGGTGATAATGATAATGATGGATGATGACTATGGTGATGATTGGTGATGATGAGGATGATGATATTGATGGTGATAATGATAATGATGGATGATGACTATGGTGATGATTGGTGATGATGAGGATGATGATATTGATGGTGATAATGATAATGATGGATGATGACTATGGTGATGATTGGTGATGATGAGGATGATGATATTGATGGTGATAATGATAATGATGGATGATGACTATGGTGATGATTGGTGATGATGAGGATGATGATATTGATGGTGATAATGATAGTGATGGATGATGACTATGGTGATGATTGGTGATGATGAGGATGATGATATTGATGGTGATAATGATAATGATGGATGATGACTATGGTGATGATTGGTGATGATGATTATGACAATGGTAATGGTGATGACTGATGTTGATAATGAAGATGATGATGGTGATTGATGATGACAGTGATGATGATGACAATGATGGTGAGGATGACGGTGGGGATGATAATGAGGATATGATGGATGATTATGGTGATGATTGATGATGGTGGTAATAATGATGATGATTGATGTTGATAATAAAATGATGATGATGATGGTGATGATAACGATAATTAATGATGATGGTGATGACGAGCATCATCATCTCAGGCTATCGGGGCCTGCGATATTGGGGTTACACTTGGAAGAAATTTATGACTTTCACCTTGGGAGTATTTATTTGGCTCATATGCTATTGCTGAGTGGGCCAGGAAGCATGTGCAGAACTGGAAATTGAGAACTTGAAGTTTGTTTTTGGTTAAGTTCCCCAGAAGCGGCCCCTGCGATGAGGGTTTGAGCACAAGTGATTCATTAAAGGGGCACTCCCCCAAAAAACTGATCAGGTAGAGATAGAAGGTACAGAGAGAAACTGGAGAGGGAAGGGGAAGAGACCAAGGAAAGGTGAGGCTTCACCTGAGTCCCAGCTTCAGCCTGAGCCTGTGGGGAGCTCTGGATCGTGAATTTTATCTTGTGGTTCGTCTTGCTCAAGACAAAGGAGCTGAGCTTCTGCATTTCTGCATCATTCTGCCCTTGGCTCTGACCTACCCTGGGAGATGAGGGTTTGAGAAACCAGACTCCCAGGCACTCCTGACCCTCAGTCCAAGTGAGCCATTCCAGTAGCACAGGCATCATCCTCTAAAGAAGACTGACACTGTGAGCTGTTAGGAGCAAACACACAGAAGCCTGGTGGCGGGGGGTGGGGAGGGGACACACATTAGGGGGATCAGAGGCATGTGGGTGCAGCACTAATATGTCTGTGCACCACAGAGTTCACATCTACTCTTCCAGTAACGGCATGTGATCTTGAGCAAGACACTTTGTATAGTCACTCACTCAAATGTTTTCAAGCACTGACTCCATGCCAAGCGCAGTGGGTGGGACTCCTTGGAAGCTGAATGTCCAGCATGTGCATCTGACTGACTGACAGCTGTCACGTGTGTGACACTGGGGAACCGCCTGGAGCTCTAGGTCCTCCCCCTCACAAGAGAATCTATTGGAATTCCAGGAAGTGATTTTGTTTAGACAGGTAGCCCTGAGCCTACTCTAAACTCATTTGAAAAAGTGAATCTTCACACACTTTGGTATTTCTTGAGTGACATTTTCTTGCACCTCACTACATGGTTACACCAAGTTTACCATAGGACTCTGGTCCAGGGAGCCTCGGCTCTCCCATCTGTAAAGCTCAGGGCTTAGATTAAGAGATCATCAAAGCTGCTTCTAGCACTGACTTTCTAGGACACTGAGTTAAAACAAACATGAGTCAAGCAGTTGATTAACCCCAGGTTCTATTTTTCCATTTGAACACTGAAGGTTTTTCCTAGTGGATCTTAAAAACAAACTCCGGAAGGGCCTTTTACCTTTTCCAGAGATAATGTTGTAATCTAAACAAATATGTAAGAAGCAAAAAACAGAAATGGTGAGATGAGAGTTTAATGTAGCATGCTCGAGGCCCTGGATGATTTATCACTGTCCTCACAGACTGCACAGCTTCACAATGAGTTCATGAATGTGTCTCTCCTCTCCTCCCCCAAGGATCTTTGGCCAAGCAGGCCCCTTTAACGGAGAAACCATTTAACAGGCCAGAAAAGGTATGGGTCTGTGGGCCACCCAGGAGGCAACCCAGCCCTTGAAGATGTCAGCGAAGACACAGAGACTCAGAGAAGGGCAACTTCAGAGTTGGCCTTTGGTTCTTTTACAGGAATTCCTCCCTGCAGGCTGCCCTTTCAGGGCATGATAGTGTGGACAAATCCACTGGACCAGGTCACTGTTTCACAGCTATCGGGGTGACCCTGAGCCAATCAAAGCAAAGTACATAAGCATCATGCCAGTGGAGTCCAAGAACCATTTGGGTCATCCCCACACCCACCCCTGTCCCTGTCCCACCATGTCGATTCTCATCTTAAACTCATGTGTTGCATCTTGCACTGCGCCTTCATAACCTTACCCAGTGGCAGATCATAAACAAATGACTCATGTGCTTGTATCTTTAGTGCCCATCTCCTTCCCCATGAGACTTGAACTTCTTGCGATAGGGATTCATTCAGTGCATAGAGAGTTGAGGGCTCTGGGAAGGTTTCCAGGAGACAGTCCTGGGGGGACCTTGGGTCGTGTTACTTCACATCTTCTCATCTGTGAAGTGGGGCTAATAATAGTCCCCATCTCAGAGGCGTTCTTACTATTTTTATTTTAGAGATGAGGAATTTGCAATCTAAAATGTGACAATATGAATTATTGCCAAGTCATCAAGTTATCCATAAATCATCCATCTATCCATCATTTATCTTTTCTCCCTCCCTCCCTCCCTTCCATCCAGCCATCAAACCATCCATCCATCCAACAATCACTAAGTATTTCATGATGGAAGGCTGTGTATGAGGCTCTTGGGAACACAATAATGATCCTTTCAGGAGATCTTTAGCTAATCATAGTCGGAAAAGATAATCAAATAAATACCTATATTTCAACCCAGTCGGATTAAGAGTGCTAACAGAGGATTTTGGAGCCCACAAGAGGGAGGGGCCTATTGTCCTGAGGGGAGGTGGTAGCTGGCTAGAGGGAAGCAGGCAGGAGAAGCAAATTGGGTGAGTCTCGTGTGCCAGATCGTGGAGTTGGACCCAACTTGTTAGCCTAACGAAACTCTAGTGCAGGCCATAGAAAGTGAAACTAAGTTTTAAGAGTGAAAAAGAAACCAAAAAAAAAAAAAAAGAAAAATGAGCCAGGTGTGGTAGCTCACGCCTGTAATTCCAGCACTTTGGGGCCAAGGCAGGAGAATTGCTTGAGCCCAGGAGTTCAGGACCAGCCTGGACATCATAGCAAGATCCGGTCTCAAAAAAAAAAAAAAAAAAAAATCAGCCAAGCAAGGGTGGTGCACGCCTGTAGTCCTAGCTACTTGGAAGGCTGAGGTGGAAGGATTGCTTGAGCTCAGGATATTTGAGGCTGCAGTGAACTCTGATCAAACCACTGCACTCCAGCCTGGGCAAAAGAACAAGACCATTTCCCAAAAATTAAAAGATAAAAAAGTGATTTTACCTTCCTCTCAAACTGCAGCAGCTCTTCATGATCCTGAGGGTTTGGGAGAGTTTAAACTTGCTTTGTCTAATGGAGCGTGGCTATAACAACGTGGGCACTACTCTGGAAATCTTTCATCTGAAGCCATGCAGACACTGCCTCCTTCCTTTCAAGGCAGAGCTGTTTATCCACCTGGGTCTTGACATCGGTGTGGAATCTCAGAGGAACCTGGAGCTGATATCACTGGAATTAATCTGAGCAATTAGTTCCCAGGAGATGGCAGAGCTGATAGCATCTTGCTTGGTGGTGGAATTTTTCCCTCTTGCCCTGTCCCAGAGCACAGTTGACCTGCACCCCTGGACGGCTCTATTTCTTTCCAGTGACGGGTCACAGACTTTCAGGGTCTCCCGCCCTGATCATGACGTGCCCTCCTCTGCTCTCCTTGGGGTTGGCCTCCCCTGACAGTGTGACAGTTATTTCTTTAGTCATTCAAGCTGGTTTTCCTCATAGTTTTGCTTCCCCCATTTCTGGCAGCTCACTGGGCCCCTCTGTGTCCCTGCACCTTCAGGCAGGTGTGTTACAGGCGCCCAGGTGGAAACCACCTGCCGGAGCTTCTTCCCTTCCCGAAAAACGAGCCTGTAATGAATTGGCCGAGTGCATTTCACAGTTTCCACATAAAACCCAGGATTCCTGACTTCTCCCAAGGAACTGGGGAGTCTGGTCCTGTGTCTCCACCTGGCAGCAATGGGCTGGAGCTGGGGACCGGTTGCCGCCTTCAGGAGGCATGTTCCTGCCCGCTTGCCACTCTCCCCACCCAGCTGTGGGCATTTACAGAACTAAAGTAGGGTGTCCTCAAGGAGAGAGGGAGGGGGAAGGGGAAGGGAAGGGCAAGGGGCAATTTGGCAGAGATGGGAAAAAGATGGGGAATGTGGAAGGCCATTCATTCCTCACTCAGGGACCATGACGGGCCACATGAGAGAGGTCAGATGCTTGTAGGAGCTGTATCAGCCTGGTCTCATCACTGGGGCAATGGGCACCTCTCTGGTGAGCCGTGTGGACAGGTGGACCCAGCCATAAGAATCTCTCCTATGCTTTGGGGACAGCTTGGACCTCAGCACAGCCCTGGGGGAGTCCCACAGTGCCATCCAGCTGGTAGATGGGCACGTGGAGGTGCATTTCGTTCATGGGGAGAAATAGGAGCCTGGCTAGTTCTGGCCCCTCTTGAGATGTGGCCTGTGATTCTCCCCAGCGATGAGGATCACGAGAACCCGGGAAACAGGCCCTTTTCCCCTGCTCTGGGTCGCCCAGGCTCTGCACCTGGCAGCCATGGCTTCATTTACTGATCAAGGTGGCAGCGATGTTCTCATCACAGAATCTAACCCAGTGCACGCCCCTGGCGTGTGTGTGTCTTTGGCTCGCTCTCAGTGACCTGTGAGGCCTGGGGTAGTGGATGGGGCCAGAGGGATAGAAGCCTGGGGAGGAGACGGCTCCCAGCCCTCATGCGGCTTTCCTCCACTCTTCCTCTGGGCCCTCGGTGCCTCATGGAACACTTGAGGTGGCCCCACTTGATGGATGAGGACACCAGGTCTCAGAGACCTTCCCAGGTCACAGGGCAGGGATTCAGAAACTAGGCCAGGCCTGAATCGTGCCCTCTTTAGAACAGGGTGGCCTCGTTGCTGGGCATTTTCTGCAGTGCCATGGTGCCTCGTTTGCCTTGTGTGCACAGGGCTGACCAGCCTTGCCTGCATGCGTGCACCCAGCAGGGCCCCGCAAGGTCCTACCTGCTTTTCTCTCTGCCTGGAGTGCACACCCTCCACTCTCTGCTCACCACTTACTGCCTCATCCTAAATACCCCCTTTAGGCTTTTTGTTTTGCTGTTTTAGATGAAGAAACCTTTTAAAATTAAAATGCAAAATCAGATCTTTGCCTTTTGTGATAAAAGCCCATTTCCTCCTCAATTAAGCGTAATTATACAAAGGTATTGATTGCATCACCTGGTAAAGATGAGCTCAATATGAACAGGCTGGGTTTTGGCTTCTTTAACTCCCAGCACCAAGCCTGGGGGCCATCAGGAGCCTGAGGGTTCCCGGTTTCAGGTGCGGCCACTCCAGTGCAGGAGGCAGGCCTTTCTCATGACCCCTTCTGGGAAGATGGGCCCCACCTGCTGTCTTTCCAGTCACGCAGTTGCTGTGGCTGGTGGGTCTCCTCCCAGAGGACAGTCACCGCGGAGAGCACAGACCCCAGCGCACCCAGGCCTGGCACCTCCAAGGGGCCGAGTGAATAAAGTAAATGAGACGGGTGAACACGGCTCAAGGGGCATTAAGGCCATGGGCTCCCATGCTGCACGACGTTAGCCCTGCCTCTCCTCGCTCTACAACCTTGGGCGGTGGCCACAGAACTCACTCATGGAGCCTCAGCTTGCTTATCTCAAAAATGGACGCGACCATGCAGCCTCTTCCCGTGGGGCTGAGGTGAGCACTCAGTGGAATGATCACTGTGCCTCAGGCAGGACAAGAGCCACAGGGACTGTGGCTATTTCTAATATCCTTAGTAGTAGTATTATTAATGGTGCACAGGAGTGGGGGCAGCGGGAGGTCTCAAGGGACCCTCCTTGTCACGGGTGTTATTGCTGGACCTTGGGGATGGCTTCAAGGGCCACAGGAACATTCGCCAAGTAACCCCTGGGATCCAGGAAAGCAAGAGGGAGATGCTGCTGGGCCTTTCCAACGACCTCTGCCTGTCTCCCCTGCCACACTCAGCTACTGTAGAAGTTGGGAATTTGAGCTGGGCCAGGCTTCTTTTTTGCTGCTTACCATTGTCTTTGTGATGAATGCAACCCTGTCTGTCTCTCTCCCCGTCTCCCCTCTCTCCCTCTCTCCCTCTCTCCCTCTCTGTCTCTCTCCCCATCTCCCGTCTCTCCCTCTCTCCCTCTCTCCCTCTCTCCCTCTCTCCCTCTCTCCCTCTCTGTCTCTCTCCCCGTCTCCTCTCTCTCCCTCTCTCCCTCTCTCTTTCCTTCTTTCCCCCTCCTTCCTCTCTTCCTCTCCCCCTCCTTCCTCTCTCCCTCTCCCACTCCCTTCTCTTCTTCCCCCTTCTTCCCCTCTCTTCCTCCCCCACTCCCCTCTTTCCTTCCCCTCTCTCTCCCTCCCCTCTCTCCCTCCCCCCTCCCCTCTCTCCCTCCCCCCTCCCCTCTCTCCCCTCTCTCCCTCCCTCCCCCTTCCCTTTCTCTCTCCCCCCTCCCCTCTCTCCCTCCCCTCTCTCTCCCTGCCTTCACTTTCCCTCCCCTCTCTTTCCCTCCTGTTTTTCCCTCTCGTCTTTCCCTCCCCTCTCCCCAACTCCCATCTCTCCCTCTCCCCCTCTGTTCTTCTTCCACTCTCTTCCCTCTCTCTCCCATCTCTCTCTTCTCTCTCCCCTCTCTCTCCCTTCTCTCCTCTCTCTCCCCTCTCTCTCCTCTCTCCTCTCTGTCCTGTCTCTCTCTTCTCTCTCCCTGTTTCCTCCTGCTCACAGGAGCCAGGGCTCACACTCTAAGGCACTAAAGGCCATGAAGAATACCAGGGAGTTTCCTCCAGAGGGAGCAGGTGGCCCCTGTGGCTGCCACATGGTGTCCTGGGGGTGGGCTTGGAGCTGCTCTGTGAAGATCCAGAGGACCTGCATCTGGGGGTTACATATGGCACAGTGCTAGAATTCTAGAGGGGAGCCCTCTGGGCACTCCTCCAAGGCCATATCCCAGATGTGGTGGGAGCTGCAGGGTCAGGTCATCGGTGGTGTATTTCTTGCTAACCAGATGTGGGCGGGTATGTACCCTCCAGCGGATCCTTAGGAAGGAAGGAAGCTCTCACTGGGCCTTCCCAGGGCAAGCCCAGGCTTTCTCCCACACCATCTCAGTCAGTCCTCATCCCCTCCTGGTGGAGGGATCAGGACATCATTTCCTCATTGTGCTGTGGGGACAAAGGCATAGCCCGTCATGTAGGCTGCTGGGGTGACCCACAGGGACAAGGCACAGAGAGGGCTTAGCAGACAGCCAGGCATGCAGTGGCCCTCAAAATGGCAGCTGTTGCCATCCCATTGTTCAAATAAGGAAGTGGAGGCCCTGAGAGGTTAAGGGCAAACAAGATCCTGGAGGACTGGAGTCAGGGAACACGTCCCCAGGGGAGTGCCACTAAGCACTGGCAGTGTGGCAGTGCTGGAAACGGGACAGGAAACACCAGCTGCACTGGTGTCAGTGCAGCCCAGGACCCTATACTGCAGCCCAGGAAGCTGCTCAATGTCTGCAGCTCCTTGGCAGGCCTCGCTTGCCTCCGGCGCTGGCTGTTTGCCTGTGCTAGGCACCATTTTGCTTCCTGCACCGCAGTGGAGGTGGGGCGGGAGGCAGGCCAAGGGTGTTCACCAGAAGCTCTGGCTGCTCTGGGGAAACCCTTCTCCTTCCCACTGCTCCTTCACTGAGTTGAGCCCTGTGGGGAGGGTCCCATCTGAAGTGTGTGTGCTTTTTTTTTTTTTTTTTGAGACAGAGTCTCACACTGTCACCCAGCCTGGAGTCCAGTGGCGTGATCTCAGCTCACGGCAACCTCTGCCTCCCGGGTTCAAGCGGTCCTCCTGCCTCAGCCTCCCGAGTAGCTGGGATTACAGGCATGCGCCACCACACTTGGCTAATTTTTTTATTTTTAGTGGAGATGGGGTTTTACCCTGTTGGCCAGGCTGGTCCTGAACTCCTGGCCTCAAGCAATCCTCCTGCCTCGGCCTCCCACAGTGCTGGGATTACAGGTGTGAGCCTCTGCGCCCAGCACCATCTGATGCGTTCATCACCAGATTCCCCAAATCCAGTCCAGTACCTGACACTCATTAGAGGTGATGAATGAATGAATGGGCTGACATGTCATAGTCACTCTGTCCTTCCCTCCAAGGCATGAGCTTGTAGAAGACAAAGCCATGACAGAACCTCCTGGAGACAGAATTCACTGGCTCAACCAGAGCACCTTTGTTGAGGAGACAAAGCTTGGCGTGGAATGGGCACCTGGTGGCCCAACAAGGCTGAGTGAGGGGTGTGGTAGGCAGCCTGGACGCCATGGCAAGCTTTGGGTGTTTTGTAAGCACAGAGGGACATTCCTACTAGAGCTGCACAAGTCTTGGCACAAGCAGGAGTGTCCCCTGGCTGTTAGAAAGCCAGAGCTTGGGGAGAGCATGGCCTCTGAGTGGCAAGGCCCATGGGGATGTGACTCTACCAGGCTTCCGGCGGAATCCCAGGAGAGAGTGGAGGCAGAAAGACTGCGTGCCTGGGAAAGTGATGGCCTCTTCACTCCCTCACCAAATTCCCGTTTTTTAAAGTTAAAAATTAATGGACAAAATATTGAACATTCAGCCTTGGCGGCAGAGGGATAAACACAGGTGCACTTTGTCACAGTGACAGAGTCAGTGGGCTGTCATTTCTAACATGGTGAGCATCATTTGAATGAAGATGGCAGCCATCAGTTAAATAAATAGTTAGGCTCTCCTAAGCTTGAGTGCCAGCTAGGCTCAGAGCACGGACTTGGAGCTCACTGACTGGCATCTGTCAGCTTCTGAATTTGGTGCTGGTGTGGTTCCCGCAGAGCTCAGGGAGGTCGGGGAGGGGGTCTGTTCCAAGAATGAGCAGGGAACCCCCTCTGACCCACTGACTTCGGAGCTGCTCATGGAAGTTTTGAAATTCAAACTCTTTTTTTATTAAGTATTAAATAATATGTGCTCATGATAGTGCAAAACCAAATGGACCATGACTGAAGGACATAACAATAGGAAGAAAAAGCCTCCTACCTCCTTCACCCCAACATTGCATTTTCTAGAAGTTTCCCACATATACACACATGGTATGTCCATCTTACATTCCAGCAACTACAGTGGATCCTCCTGTGTGTGCTGGTTTGCACTGGATCCCACTCTAGTTGAAAGATGAGATGGACATTCCTGTTCTCTGGTGGATCCACTGAGACCTCTCTCCATGTTAGCTTCCATGGTGTGGAGGAGGTCCTGGCTGTCTTGGTCCCTGGCGCAGTTCCATTTTGGTCCAGGAAATATTTGCATTGAGTGGAGGGGCACAGCTCAGCCCGTGCCAACCTGCTGTGGAGTTTTGCCTCCTCACTTGAGGCTGGGGCTGTGGGCAGTTGGCAACTCATTGCCAGAAGCAGTTCTGCTACGGCAGAGCCTTGTATCTTAGACACGTGCACTGGTGCGTTGGGAGGGTAAATTCCTAGAAGGCCATTGTGAAGTCAAGGGTGCACGTGCTTTTAATTTTGATGGATGTTGTCAGGTTGCTGCACGTCTGAGGAGGCAGTGGATCCTTGACTCTTGGCGCAGTTTCAGTTCTTTTTTCTAGGAGCTTCCTATATTCTTCCTGTCCAATCTTCTCAAGCCCAGAGGCACAGAGCTGGTGAAGATCGAGGCCTCTGGAGCTGGCCTAGGGGGCTGTGAACCCAGCTTCTGTCCTTGCTGACTCTTCCCAGGCCTCTGTGTCCTCGTCTGTAGAACAGGTGAATGACAGTACTGACTTCAGGGGCGGATCTGAGGCCTCATGAACTCACCTCCCAGCCACCAGCATCCCCAGGTGCACATAGATCAAGGCAGCGAGCTGTGTTCATGGGACATGAGTTTGTTGGACTCTGGAAGGCCTGGCTCTGAGGTCTTGGGTGGCACTGCACTTGGAGTTATTGAGGGGTGCTGGGGACAGAGTATGGCCCTTCTGAGTAGGCCACCCCTGCTGACCGTCCTCTCCTCTTTTGAAGTCCCAGAGATGAGGTGGTCTATTTATTATAGACAGGCACACAGGGGCCCAGAGAGGTGAAGCAACTTGACCAAAGTCACACAGCTGCTTACATTACAGAAGAGATGCCACTCTGCTTTTTACTGTAAGCACAAAAGTTGTTTCTCCTTGCGTGGAATAACCTTGCTGTGGCTCTGATGCTTCATGGCCTGGGTTTGAATTCTCATCTGCTGATTTCTGACTGTGGGCAAATTTCTTTACCTGTCTATGCCTGCAGATCTCTGAGATGAAAGCGGAGATGCGCAAGCTCACTCACTAGCAGGGCCGCGCTGGGGTCAGCACCTTGGGCAGCCTCAGTCCTTCCTTTTGGATCTGGCACTGGCAGGGCACCAGTGAGAAGATGGCTGCCTGTTCAACTCCCACTGAAGCTACAGGTGAGTCCAGGCCTCAGTGCAATGCATGCTTTTGTGATGGCCCCAGAGCCAAGCAATTTTATCATCGTCTTGTAACTCATCCATTACATCTGACCTTTGGATTCACAGAATAATTAATGGGGCACTTTGGGTGGCGCTTGAAGTGTCAAGTTTTTAATTAATGTGCCGGACTGAATACACTTAGCTGGACCATTCTGCCCGGTCCATCCAATTACCCAGACTCATTATGCAACTCAATTGCGTTTTCCATTACTCAGTGACTTTGCTAAATGGGAATCCATGCTGCAGACAGACAACCCAGCGCCAATATTGATTAGACAGCACAGTTTATTACCCAGTGGAGGCGATGCTTGGGGCTGTAAATCTCTTGCTGGACACAGCTTTTCTGCAGCCTCCAGGCGGGGGACGGAATTGCATTTGGATGAAGCATTTCAGCCATCGACCCTCCTTCCAAACTTCCTCTGTGTCCTGCCTTTTGTTTAATTGAATTGCCTTTCCCTTGCCAACTCCCCCCTGTAAATACACTCAGGGACTTCTCCTGCTTTAATAGCTAACACGGATGCATGGTATTTTTCACCTTCCCCGGGCTCCAGAATGACACAAAGCATTGAGCTTGCCAGGGAGCATTATAGTGGGATCAGCCACAGGGGAGGATGCTGAGCCTTCTTTGTTCTTGCTGGATTTAGGATGGATCTTGTGCCAGACGCACCTTGTCTTGCTCTGAGAGAGGGAGGTAGAAGTCAGTTAGTGGTCGAAACTTGTGTTTAAGGTTGTGATTATAAGTTTCTCCTCTACCCGCCGTATCAAGGGTACTCTTTCATACTTGATAACCTCCTTCCACTTTTATTGCCCCTTCAGCATTAGTTCAATGTGTTTTCCTAATCTGGGGCACAGGCTGCAGCAGGGAAAAGAAAGAGAAAGAGTACAGGCTGGTGTGATGGTTGGGCCGTGTCCCTCCACTGTGTCAAAGCTGATGAACACCTAGTCCATGCCAGACACTGCACATTTGCCATCTCTAGTCCTCAGAAAGCCTAGGAAGCATGTGTTTGGGTTGCTTTTTAAAAAATTTTCTAGTTTAGATTATTTCATGTTCACAAAAGCGTTGCAAAAATAGTACAGAGAATTCTCACAGACCCCCACACCCAGCCTTTCCCTTGTGTTAACACTAAAGTAAGTGTTTTAATCAACAATCTGTGGAAAAGAAAGCTGAGGCTCAGAGAGGTTAAGGAACCTCCACCGGGTCACACAGCCATGGTGGGATTGGAGCCCGGATCTGTGTTTAGCTTTGCCTGGGACATCCTGTAAGCATGAATGACTATGTGCCAAAGGACTTAAAAAGAAGGAGCAGGTGCTTATCATGCAATCACAGAATTCAAGAGCAGAGCTGTAGGTATCTGCAAAAGGGAGATGTCTGATGCCCAAGCACAGAAATCAAGCCAGAACCTCATTTATGTTCAAGATGGATGTTGCTTTGCAAAGGCGCGGAGGAGGTCGAATTCCTAAGGGGTCAGAGGGAAAACAAGAAGACTTTGAGCACAACACTGACCAGTGGCCCGCACCCTTCCTCCCTCATTTAGACTTCAGTAGTCTTGTTTCATGGACCCCAAACTGCCCAAAGGACCGACTTCCGACCCACCTTGCCGGAGCCAGTCAGCAATCAGTACATCTAACTGAGCTGGTGTTGACACTCCTGTTGGCAATGTAATAGTGCAATTAGCAACAGTTAACCTTGAGAATAAATGAACCATCACAAAAGAAAAGTTTTGCTTTTGCCAAGCTGGACAGACACACTTTCAACAAACACCATTCTGATCCTCTGGAGACTCCTAATGAGAAAAGGAGCTGCTGATGGTTTAAACAAATAGAGTAATAGATTTTTTAAAAATCCCATTTATTAAGCACACACTGATGACAGGCTTGGCGGTAAGCACTCGACATGGACTTAGCTCCCTAAATTCCCTCTAAAAACTTGTGAAATCGGTGCTGTTTGTATGCCCTTAAAAATCCCCAACATTTTAATTTTGAAATAACAGTAGATACACAGGAAATTACAAACATAATAGAGGGTTTCCATGTATCCTTTCCCCCAGGTTCCCCTAGAGGTGACATCTTATGTGACTGTAGATTATCAAAAGCAAGATTTTAGCATCGGTTGAAGCTATAGCTCTTTTTCAGATTTCACCGTTTTCCACGTACTATTTGTATATGTGTGTGTTATGTGTGTCGTTCTATGCAGTGTTGTCAGTATTATCCCCTTTTCATAAACGAGGAAACCAAATTGTAGAAAGGGTTAAGGGATTTGCCCAGGTGACCAAGCAGAGCTGCATGAAGGTCGAACTCCAAAGCTGCACCCCTGCCTGCCTCTCTAGGTTTTCCAACACCTCTATCCTTTGGGAATGTGATTAATATGGGGGAGACTTTACTTGTGGATGAAGTTAGCCCTTAAACTACACATAGAGCTGGTGGTCAAAATGTTGTCTTGTTAATTGATCTCTTCTAAAGATGATCTACAAAGGGCAGAACACTTTCGTGCTCATGCTCACTCTCCTGCTGTGTGTGTGTGTGTGTGTGTGTGTGTGTGTGTATGCGTATCTCACAGAGTGCCTTCCTGTGTGTGGACCCTGATGGAATGGGATGAGTGGGGAGTCACTGTGACTTCCAGTCTGGTAATGTGGGCAGAAAGCACATGGCTGCCTGACCTGGGACAGCCGGGACGGGAGAGACCTAGTGGCAAATGGAAGCCCACCTCCCACCATGTACAGGTTGGGGGCACCCGAAGGCCCCAACACACCGAAGGGAAAGTTCTATAGCTCTTAACATCCAACGGCTTCAAATTAATAACAAATTGCAAAACTAAGGCACACTGGGGATTTGGCTTTGTTCTTGGAGCTGTTAAGAATGTAAAAGGTCATCGAGCTACAATGAAAAATGAAATGTGCCTGTTTGGTGCTTGGGAGATAGGGGATTTTTTTAGGAGGGAGGAGTTGGTTTAATGGCTCTGGGGAGGGTCCTGAAATCATCTCCCTTGTGTGATGATTGTGTGATGATTTTTAGGGTGGCAGTGGTGGTAGAAACTTACTGCAAGTTAAATTTTTAAAGAATCAATAGCATTTCAGATGATTGTGAATTAGGGGCTATTTGCTGAGGCTTAAGGGGATTAAGATTAAAGCCTGAAGATGATCAATGGGTAATGACCACAGAGCAGTGGGGTGAGGGAATGGAGCATGTCTGTGGTCTTGGGGTCAGGGCCTACAGGAATGAAGAAGGCAGCCCCAACAGGACCCCTTTTATCATCCACGGCATGCAGTATGTCTGCACAAGTCAGACCTGAACAAGCCGGGCTCGGATGCACTGGGAAAGCTATTTGCTAGGTTGTTCACCCTTGAGGGTGCCCACCCTTTGCCCTTTCTCCTCACCACCCTTGCGGATACCCCCACCCACCACGGAGGAAATGAGACTTGCTCTCCATTCAGACTTGGAGCAGACAAAGGCCGAGGCACAGACCTGCAGCTCCTTCCGTGCCAATCGGTCCTGGGGCTGTAATGAGTACAATTTGCTGATTTGAAGGCAAAACCAAATGGCCCAGAAGAGTGATTCAGACCCCACACGGCCCACTTCCTGAGAAGAAGCGCAAATGGATTTTTCTTTCTTAAGCCCAATTTTGTGCTGTTCATCGACCCCTCATCATTTCTGAGCTCTGTTTTCTTCCCTTCTGCTTGAGGCACAATTAACGGAGGTCCAGAAAGTTTTTTGCTCCTGTTTCTTGGCTTTGTGGGTATAGCTTGGCCTTGGTGCTAAGAAAATGCTGAGGAGCCCAAAGACCTGGAGTTGCCTTGGGAGAGTCGCTCACCCTTCTGGGCTTAGGATGGAGGCCCCGGGGGCTGCAGAGCTGTCAGCCTGTGCCCTGAGCTGGGACTCTGTGGAAATGTGGGCAGCCCAGTCTGCCCAGGGTGACTGATGCAGACTCTCCGGGGGTCACTGCCTTTTTGGGTCCAACATCTGCTCTTCACCAGGTGAATTTCAAAGTGTAAACCAGCTAGGCACAGTGGCTAATCCCAGCACTTTGGGAGGCCAAGGCGAGTGGATCACTTGTCAGGCATTTGAGACCAGCCTGGCCGACACAGCTAAACCTTGTCTCTACTAAAAATATAAAAATTAGCCAGGCATGGTAGCATGTGCCTGTAATCCCAGCTACTAAGGAGGCTGAGGCAGGAGAAACGCTTGAACCAGGGAGGCAGAGGTTGCAGTGAGCTGAGATCGTGCCACTGTACTCCAGCCTGGGCAACAGAGCAAGACTCTGTCTCAATGTAAATAAATAAAGTATAAACCGGCTCAGAATTCCCCACCTGCTCCCCCAACTCAGAGTGAAACCCAGAGTTGGGACTTTGGCCACAGGATCCTCCTCTATCTTAGTGTGCACGTCAGGCTAGTCTTTCCCAGACTCTGCTAAGCCACGCTGGCCTTCTTTCAGCCCGTGCTACTCTCACAGGAGTGGCTGCCCCAAGGCCTTTGCCCATCCTGTTTGTGCTGCCTGGATGCTCTCATCAGTCCACGCTCAACCCCGTGGTCCTCTTCAATACCCAGGCCCACCGTCACCCCCCTGGGCCACTGTGTGCAAGACAGCCCCTGGTCTCCCTCCTACAGTATCGCCTACTTGAGTTTCTGTGCAACCCTTATCTCGGCCTGAAGTTTTATTCTTTTTGTTTGTTTACCTGCTTACGAACTGCCTGCCACACCAGAATGTGCTCTTCCAGCCCCGCGTCTCCACACCGAGCCCCTGGCCTGGCATGGAGTAGGTCACATGAGTGCATGAATGCAGTAGAGGCAGTGTCATGGAGCCTTGCTCAGCAGTGACACTTTATGAGTCTGGGTTCAGCTCTCTGGAGCTGCTCATTTTACACATGAGGGAGCGGAGGTCCTGGTGGGCTGATCCTAAAGTGAGTGATCCTCCCATAGCTATTAGTGGGGTCCTCAGGCTGCCCTTGTCCACGCTGGGGGCATCTCCAGGCAGCTTTGGATTTGAAAAGAAGGTTGCTGGTGCCATGAGGCTTCTGAGTCCAGCCAAAAGCCTCTGGGCCAATGGGACAACCTGGCCTTGTCCAGAACTGAGGCCCCGGAAGCGAGCAGTTGAAACTGGTGCCATGAGCTCAGTTCTTTCAGCTAAAGCTGTGCATGTTCCCAAGATAGAAAAGGTCAGAGACAATGCAGTTATTCTGGGGCCATGGAAATCTGCCTGGTGCTTTCCAGGCTCTTAAACATGTCCATTTGATCCTTCATTAAGACCTGTCCATCAGCTCATCTCTGTGCATTTAAAATATTTCACAATCACTTCTCCCCTCTGGCAGGGGCCTGATTCTGGAAACTGAACTCAACCTGCCCCTACCCCGTACTCCCAGGATGGGGTCCTGGCCCAACAGAGCCAGCCAAGGCCTTGCAGGGTAATACTCAGCTGCTACCTCCATGCTGGGTGCATCCAGGCCACTGGGATACATGGCTTCCATTGGAGGTGAGCTGTCTGGGTCTCTGTAAATCTATTCCCTTCTCTTCCCCTACCATCAGGGACATCGGGCAGAGAAAATGCCAGACATGGACAAGGGACATGGACACTTTGATCTGTGTACTAATTTTCTTGTGCCCCAGACTTTTCCCTTTATTTGACTTCAGAGGTGACCACTGAGCCAGGTGCTTGCAGTTTGTTCAGAAGCCCTTTCCATCAGCTTCCAGCCACTAAGTGTACCCTTCATCCCCAAGAGCGGGCAGAGCCCTGTTAGAGGGTGGTTGGGGCAAAGCCAAAGGCCCAGGCACACTGCACCCCCACCCCGCCCCCGCTGGAACTGGCACGTGGGAGGCACTGAGGCACAGGGGCCTGTGCCCTGTGCCTGCACCCCGCCTGCCTGCCACAATGCTGGGAGACAGCAAACAGGAACCACTTGAGGGGCCATCAGCCGCTGCTGATGCGAATCAAAGAGCACGCGGTCCCCAGCCCAGGGCGGAAGCACGCTGGCCACCCATTAGTTGTTATGGAAACTCATTACCCCAAGAGGTCATTCAGCTGAAAATATAAACAATTTCCCGAAAGGTTTTAGCAAAATTCATGGGTGACAGCCGTAATGGCATTATTAAGGGAGAGGAGGATGTACTCTCCTGCAGCTGTGGGTTGCGGCCTGCTTTGTGTCAGGCGCACCTGTTCTCCCGTGTCTTTCCACTGCCACCCACCCAGTGGCATGAGGCCAGACATGTGGTAGGTCCTCCTCAAGCCTCGTGAGTCCTCCTGTCAGGGGCTACTCCACTTCTCTCAGATACTGTCCTATACTGGGGAGAAAGAAACCCCAAGGCAATGTGCCTCTTCTGGGCTCCCTGAGCGAAGCCCTCTTACAAAGCTGGGTGCAGAAAAATATCACCTACAATGATGGCGAGTTATGACAATTAGAATAGCTATGTACTATCAGCAATGATTATTATTACGTGGTATTATTTAATTATATTCTTGTGATCAATTATATTACTTGTAATTATTAATAAAAACATCAAGTATCATATGTTCCAGGTCAGTCATGTTTTAAGGGCTATAATTCTGGTCACAAGCATGTGAGGCAGGTACTATTACCATCTTATTTTAGAGATGGAAAACCATTGCATCTTTCAGTATCCTTTCATTCTATTAAAATGTGACTGAGAGCCTGTGCCAAGCAGGAATTTTAAGTTTCCTGAAAGTTCTGTTCCTATCTTCATTCTCTCCCTCTCACCTTTTCTCACTTTCATCCAGCATTCATTCCACAAATTCTTATTGATTCTACCATGTGCTATATACTGTTCTAGACAGAGCGGCAGTACACATGCCTGTGCTTTGACTACTGTGTTTTTACTTGGCTTCTTCTACTCACCTGTCAGAACCTAGATGTCATTTCTCCCAGGTAGCCTTTTTGGGACTTGCTAGTTGGGGTCAGGTGCTTTTTGATGCTTCTACAGATTCTGAACTTCCTTCATCTCCATACTGGGAGTTCTAGGACAATTGCTTACTTGTATCTGTCTCTTCCTCTAGACTGGGAACCCTTTGCAGGCTGGGAATGTTTTTTGTCTATGTTTTCGGGGCTAGGCACAAAATAGGTACTGAATTTTTGTAGGATTTTATCACTAGGAAAAAAGTTCCAAGAAGGTCAGGTCTCTTTTCTACCCTTATATCCACTGGAATAGTGGAATAGTGTCTATAGTGCTTGCAAAATATATATTTGTATGATGGATAAATGGATAGATGGATGGATAAATGGATAGATAGATGGATGGTTGATCAGATGGGTAGTTAAGTGGATGAATGGATTAATGTCTGGATAAATAAAATGTTGGTTATTAGAAGGTTGGGTGATTAAATGGTTGGATAGATATTCGGATGTTGGACAGATGGACTGATGGATGGATGGACATATGGGTGGTTGGTCAGATATATAATTGGATGGATGGTTGGATGGGTAAATGGAAAGTTGTTAGGATAGAGGTTTGGGTGACTGGGTAGATAATTGAATATTGAAATGATAAATGAATAGCAGATGGTTGGTGTCTGAGGTCAGTTTCCCTGGGCAACAGATTCTGAGCTGGTGTTTTACGTGCAGAAAAATTGCTGATATGTGCCTTCAGGATCAACACTTATGGAAGAGTGAACAAAGATAGATCAGGCAGCAGGAGGAGTCAAACTGAGACAGAGTTGCAACCTCTGCAAATCCCACAGGGAGCTCTGGAGCTGGGATAGCCCTTCAAGTTGTCTTGCTTTGAGGCAAGGAGTCTGTCTTTTTAGCTCTCATTATCAGTCACTGGGTGCACACTGTCCCTGGGGGAAAGACCTGATTAGGGATGAAGCATCTTTTTTAGCCAAGGGCAATGCCTGGAGAGGGACTCAATTGAGAATTCTCACATTTTAACACTTGCAGCAGCTGGGAGAATGAGGGCTTTTGTCCAAAAGGCCCAAAAGGCAGGCCCCAGGTCATGCACCAGAGCATCCACTGCACTTCACCTTTCTGATTCACTTACTTGGCTCCTCCAGGATTCAACCGTTTTTCCTGGACAGACTTACAAGAGAAAGGTCAGTGGGACAAACTGCAAACCTTGCTGCTGCAGGTGCTCTACAGCCACACCTGATACTCATTGCCTCCCTCCCCTGCTGCCTGTTCTGAATTGGCTTCTCCATCAGGCAACACCTCTGCTCATTCTAGGGGCATACCCAATGACGTGACGTTTCCGAAGGATCTACGCCATCAAGTTACCAAACTTTTCTTATGTCATGGTTGCCACATGTTCCATTTACTGTCAAAATTAAGTGAGGGAGTACAAGAGACACCCCGTGGATCAACTGAGTGTCAAGCATACTCTTGCTTGGCTGCATTGCCTCATAGCAGCTTGGTTCTTGATGATCAGGGTCTATTACTCCAGCCAAGGTGGCTACTTCTTTTGTTGCCTGTTGGTCTCTTAGCATGAGAAGCCCAAAGAAAACCATAGCTTAAGGTTTAATAGAACACTTACTGTGACCCTTGGCGGAAGTGTCCTGGGAACCTCTAAACTCACAGTGCCCAGATACAGATAAGGGACACATATTCCCCCAAGGTGGTCACTAGCCATGATGGTAAACAGGGCCACTTGTAATTCCACCCATAGTTCCTGGATCCGTATATGCTCCTCTTAGGGACACAGTATCACATGGTGATCATTGACTTCGCTGTGTGCTGAAGGATGATGGCCCAACTTCTTAGGATATCATTTGCAAGTTAGCACCTTTACTGTACTTTTAAAAAGCCACGTTGTCACTCTATCAGGCTGCCAGTATCTGAGTAATGTGTTATGTGAGAGGACGGGTGAATCCCACGGTCATATGCCTAATGCCAGAACTCCTTTGCTGAAGAGTCCTTAGTATAATGTGATATACGTGGGATCTTGTACTGTCAGATCAAATACGATGTAAGCCTTCCAAGTACAGGGCTAGCTGAGACCCAGGGCATAGTAAAGACAAACCCATAGCTGAATATGTCAACCGCAATCAAGAGAAACTGCTGCCCTTTTGAAGGTGGAAAGGGTCCTGTGGAATCAACTTGCCATGAAGTAGCTGGTTGGTGGTGTTCTCAAGGGCTAGTGGCATATTAGAAACTCTGTGTGTGTCTCCCCAGATGATTGGGCCATTATACTAATATGGGTGGACCTTTGTAGGGTGGATATTTGGTGGTGGCAGTAGCTAGATCAACCTTGGTAAGTGGGGAGTTCATGCTGTTGGGCTCATGTGTAGCTTCTATCCGTGCTACCATAGCTATTCCATTAATGCACCCATGATGCTGTCCACAGTAGCTGATGATGAATGCCGCTTCATGTCAGCTGACCTAGTCATTGTGTCTACTTGACTGTCTAGTGGCTTCCAAGATAGATGTTCTCTATCATGAACATGTAATACAACAATCTTAGCACTGTATGACAACTTTCACGGGTCCTTCCACAAGCCTCTTTTTCAGACCTCCTTGTCCCAAATATTTAAGTCTTTGTTCTCAAGACCTCTGACTGACAAGTCAAGCTATTTACCTCAACCTATGAGTCCATGTATATTCTTACATTGAAGTACCGTTTTTTTAAACAAAAATGAGTGGCCAGGTGCACTGCCCAAAGCTGTGCAATTTTGCTCTGCCTTTGGGAGTATTTTCTTTCACTACTGTCTTTCAGGGTCACTTCTGAGTGGTGAAACAGTGCACCTGGTATCTGTTTTTGGTTTTCACTCACATGCAATTAACCCACTCATGAACCAAACTCAGGATTTTTTCTCATTTTTCAGCTCATCATAAAGGAACCACCCGCATCTTCAGTTGGTAATGCTTTGAGCAAAGGGAGAGGGACTGGTGTCACCATGGCAGATGACAAACAAGTCTAGACTTCCTCCTGCTCCTGGGGCTTACATGTACCCTCTGCTCCTGCTTGTGCTTGATCCAGGAAGTACCACTTCCATCTAAAATATATTGTTATTTATCCATGTTAAATACATTGTCGCTGGATCTTCCTGACTTGATGAATCTAAGAGAACCCAACTTACGATGGGTAGCTCTGCCTGAAGGTCACTTGATGATCCATAGTCAGGCTCCACATCTCCACCAGGGCTGAGGAGGTTACCAGGAGCTCTTCTGAAAATGGTCAGCAATTCTCTATTGCACATGGCCTTGCTCCAGCATCCAAGGGGTCTACAGTGTGACTTTCTTACTTCGATTTGCCATGCCATCTTTTCCTGTTGCTGACACCTGTAGTGTAATAAGTTCAGCTGAGTCAAATGGTCTGAGCAGCGGGGCCACTTATGCTGCAGCCTTGACCTGCTGCACAGCTTTTTTCTGCTTTGATCCCCACTGGAAATGGGCAGCCTTGTGTATCACTCAACGAATTAGTTGGATCAGTTTTCCAAAGTATGGAACATGCATCTTCAGGTCCCATAGAGGCCTTCCAGTGTTTTCCTTTCATTTTTGTGGTAAAAAATACGAAATGTGATTATTTGTTTTTTATTTGGAGAGGACGTGCCGTTATGCCTCCAGATGACAGATAACTGGACCACTGTACTGACATGGCTGGCTCTTTGCAGGGGTCAGGCTCTCCCATCCTTTGGAACACATGTGACTTTCCAAGAGTCCCAACTTGCCGTTTCTTGCTCATCCAGTCCAATTAGCATGATATAATCAGATATCACAGAACCAGTGGGATGTTCAGTGGAATATCCTTATAATCGAGGCTCCTTCAGAAGGACAGAGAACAGGATAATTAATATAGTGCTTAGGCAAGACTGTAAATGTACCCTGTTGTCCATGCCAAGTGAATGGTAAACTATTTTTGATCTTCTTTCTTGATGGGGATGAATGCATTCAACAAATTAATGACTACATCTCACTCTGATCCACTTGCTTAATATAATATGTACTGTTTCAATTTGGCAATGCCCAGCAGTAAAATTTGGAACTGGGTTCCCAGGTGAAATAAGACTTCTTGAGTCTAAGCTACAGTGTCCCTTGCAACTCTTCCAGAACTCTGCATTGAGGTATTAGATGCTTGCCCAGGTAATAAAAAAGTTTGCCTCATCCTCATTTTAATGGTATTCTTTGTATGTGCAGGGCCTCTTCAGGAGCCTTGCTGGGAAGGGGTAGTGGGGCCAAGCTGGGATATGAATAGTCCATGGCTATTATGCCATCAAAACTGCATTCAAATTAATGAAAATCTTGCACAAATCTAATAGTCACCCTACTTCTCATCAACTTGCTACTGAGAGCCTTTCATGTACTTAGAGATACAAGGCAAGGGACTGGCCATTTAGCTGGGGAGTATAAAGAGTGCATGACACAGGCTTTCCAAGGAGGCAGGGCAAAGTAGGCTGGAGAGCCCTGAAGCTTCCCTGGAGGGAGGGTAACCTGGGCAAGGAGAGAGCCTGGCCACTACAGACAAGGAGTCAGGAACGGTAATGCCTTCTTTAAAGAACCATGCCTAATCATATCATAAGTAATATAATAACTGACAACAATGATAAATGTGACATTTATTGACAAGTGCACAAACCCATTGGTGTCTATTATAAATTTCGCCTCAAAACCACCCTTCATTCATTTAGTAATACAACAATTATTTTTCAGACACTGAGGGTACAATGGTAAGCAAAATGGTGCAATTTCTGCCTTCATATGGCTCCCAGTTCAAGAGAGCATGTGGGGACAGAGAATAAAGTCATCCAATAAATAAACATGGCAATTTCAGACAGCAGCTAGTACTATGAAGAGAATAGAACAAGAGAAGAAACAAGATGATGCAGCTGAGGGGTACTTGGCCTGGATGGGGAGCGCTTCAGATGGGAGGTTAACGAAGCCTCCCCAAGGGAATGACAGTTGTGTTGGGACTGGAGCACCATACAGTTCGTGCAGAAGCATGTTTCTGGAGGAGGAACAAATGCGAGGGCCTTGAGGCAAGCATGCTCTGGGATGTTTGAGGAGGCCAGGGGAGGCCCCTGTGGCTACAGCGCAACCTATAAGAAAGGTGGTTGGGAACACTGATGGGCAGATCATGTCTGGGGATAGACAATCCAACTCCAATTCAGGATGAGTCTTCAACACTCAGGAAGGAGAAAGGAAGGCCGGACCACACTGAACACATGTCCAAGAGTCAATTAGGCCCTGTGTTTAAAGATCATAACCTCTCCTGCCCCCACATTTTCGTCAGGAGGAAATGGTGACACAGGCTGTCCCTTGTCCTGGAGGAGACCTTGCACCACCAGTCCTGTGTCTGCAGCTCCCAGAACCGGATGGCCCAGGCACTGTGTCCACGTAACCCTTCGTGTATTGTATTGGGCCTCTTCAGTCACTGCTAGGTTTTCCAGTATTGACCAACAGAATGCTTCCTACTGGCTTGTTTCTTGGAAGAATGAGAAAGAGATGGGAAGAGGGGGTGAGAGCCTAGCTCCCCACATGCAGGTCTCTTTCCTTCCCCTCTCCCTGACCTTTTCCATGCATGCTTCCGACATCCCCATGTTGAGAAGACAAACCACAGATAAAGTAGCCTCTCCTGGCCCACAGCCAGGGGCGTGGGTGCCTCCGTCCTGTATGTGCAGACAGCTGAACAACCAGATTGTGACCTCGGCCTGGACTTCCTCAGCTGGCTGGAGACGACCTCGTTTTCAGAACTGTGAAACTTGACATCCTTTATCCGGATACCTTCAACTCCCAAGTTTGCTTGGCCAAAACAAGCCATCTCTGCTTACTCTTTGGGGCTCTTTCTCATGGAAAAGGAGCTGCTTCTGTGGCCATTTCCAAAGGCCCAGTGTCCACAGAGTCTTTCTTCAGCACCACAGTCACCCCTTTGGATCCCAGGGGGAGTATCCTGCTGTCATTTCAGTCACATTTTTAGACAATGAAACTAGATGGTGAGGAAGGGCCACTCTGTGCTGGTGCTTGTGTGAATTCAGGAGGGGAGCAGCCTGCATCACTCCTCCAGGGACTGCTGGTTGGCCCAGGACTGGAGACTCATTAAATTCCCAATTAGAGGTTCTGCCACCGAGCAGGTGCCTTCAGCTTCAACCCAGAGAGGAGCCCTGCTCTGCCCTGGAAGGGCCTAAGAAGATTACATTATTTACAGTCACAACTTACCTTTTATTGTTGATGTTGGTGCTTCCATTTGGTGTCAGAAATTTGTACATTAAGGACTTTAAAGTTTTTTTTCGGCATGGGGTTGTAGGGAGCTGCTGCCTCATGCCCCCAATTTTATTGGGTTCCACTTTCCTTGCAGCCTTCTCTCACCCTCTCCTTGCATGCATTTTAATTTAAGTTTGTATTTAGGGTCAGCATCTTGAAAGAAGAGTTACCATCATTTTTAATTTTTAGCATCACGAATCTAACTTACTTGTTCCATGAGTTAATAGTGTTGGCTGCTTGAAGAGCACACGCCTTCTCTGTGAGTTTGGCAGCTCCATCTGGGGTGATGGCGAGGGATAAGTCCACTTTGCTGGGCCAGCCAGGGCCGGCCTGGGCTGGGCTGTGGTTCATTCAGGCTTTGGTTTAAGATTAAAGTTGGGGCTAGAGCTGAAGACGCCACCAGGGCCTGAGGCAGAGCCAGACTTGGCCTCTATTACATGGCAGGGTTATTCCCATTCACAGGGTGGCACCCTTCTGCTCTGTCAGCTTTCCCAAGCACATGGATTTTTAAAAGTATCAAGAAGGGAAAATAATAAAAACCTTTGGGACTGACAAAGTAGGAAGAGGGTGCTGAATTAGAGACAAAGAAGAAGACCTAGAACTTCACAAACCCAAGCACCTGCTAGAAATGTCATGGCATCAGAACAAGGAGAATGATTCCAGAACTATCTGTCTCCACCCTCCCCCCATCCTCCTAGTTGACACTTTGGAAGCCTTACTTGAGTGATAAGGATATTTTACCACAGCATTTTTACTTGGGCAACATACTTTATTGTTTAGTTCCAGGGAGAAAAATAGTCAATAGATTGATGAAGGCAAAATGGCCTTGTTGTTGAGCAAAACCCTCCAGACCTCATCACCTTCAGTAGCACTGCCTTCACCTAAATGCTAATGACCTTATTGTAACTGATTTACACAGGCTCTTCCCAGTGTGTTTGCATTGCGTGTGGCATTTGACATTTCACAGCTTGGCCTCTCAAAGCTGGGATCCAGGCTCAGCACGCACACTTCCAAAGCAGACAGTAAACATTCCTCAGAGCTTGCTCTTGAACTGACGTGGTGGGATCATACACAGCATTCTTAGCTGATGGAGTAAAAATCTTAATCAGGGACAGTGTATGCCCTGGGAGACTCGTAAAACAGGTTGCCAATAGGGTATGAATCAATAGATCAGATCATATTATTAAGCATTCTGTGGCCCCATTCCACCCTCCTCCCCAAATCAGTTCAGCTCTGGGAACTCAAATGCGGGGGCAGTTTTCCAAAAGGTTGAGAATCTCCCAAGTGTTATGAGATGAGCTCACATCAAATGGTAAACAGTTCAAGGAACTGTAGTATGGAAGGAGGCAGACAGAGCTTGGACAGAGACATGAGTAGAGATTTCTGGAGAAAAGCAGATGGAGGATTTGCATAGTTGGAGGGAAGGGGGTCAGTGGGCAATGATGATGAAAGCGACACGCTGAGTGCTTGCCTGGCTCAACCACTCTTCACTGAGTTTCATGGATTCTTCTCAGCCACTCTGGGGCTTCACCATTCTCCCTGCATAATGTAGCCAGTGACCCCATCTCTCAGGGCTACAGCGAGGTTCTAATAGGCAAAAGAGGTGAGACTTCTTTGTGAATTTTTCAGGAAAGAGGAGGAGATGCCTCCTCTTCCTTCCTTGGGGGTTGGGGGCAGGAGTGGGGCTCACACCTGTAATCCTAGTACTTAGGGAACCAGAGGTGGGAGGATCACTTGAGTCCAGGAGTTCAAGATCAGCCTGGGCAACATGGCAAGACCCTGTTTCCGGAAAGAAAAGAAAAAAAAAAAGAGTTGTGGTGGGGTAGGGGGCAGAACAAGCAAACTTTCAGAGATGGGAATGGGCAGCAAGGTCAAGACCAACTCCAACAAACTCCACAGAGGTGTTTGTGTTCTGTCTCTGGAGGGCTCAGCCCTTGCTAGGGCACAGCCAGCACATCCGGCTTCTTGAGCAATTAAGCCATTTCATCAATCACCTGAGAGCTGTTCCTTACACCAGACTACCAGGCAGGCTCCAGGGTACCTTTTGCCCCCATAAACAAAATTCCATCACTGATAACACAGACCCTCCTCTGCCTCGATATATTGTTCCAACAGGAATTCCAAGGCAGAGAAATGGCATGTATAACTTTCTCCTTATTAGGCAATAAAACATCCGGAAGTGTTAATGTATACAGAACAATTCCATGCATGTCAACCACATCTTCAGAATAGCTCTAAATTATTCTCAGCTTCCTTTTTCCTGCAAATGGCTTAAAGGATGCACTTTTTAAGTCCATACACTTGAAAGAGAGAAGGACCCTGACAATGGGGTCTTTGCATGTAGACGGAATATGATAGAAAGTTCAGAGACATTGATAAAAAAGCTGAGTAAAAATCTGGCCTTGGGAGATATGAAGTTTTTTCCCCACTTTGTTGTTTGTTTGAGGTGTATTTACATTCAGTAGAATACTCAAATTTTAAGTTTACAGTTTTATAAATTCTGCTATGTATATACTCATGAATCACCATCCCAATCAAGATGTGTGGTGTTTTATCACTTCAGAAAGTTCCCTTGTCTCCTCCTCCTCAGGTGATACCACCCCACCTCAACCCTGGCTACCTAGAGGCAAAGAGTATTCTGATTTCTTTACTACAGGTTAATTTTGCCTGTTCTAGAACTTTATATGGATTAGATGATGCAGATGTACTGGTTCGTGCCTGCGTCTGTCACTCAACCTAAGGCTCTAAGAATTATCTGTGTTGTATTAGCAAGTGGTTATGTCTTCCTCTCTCCCACCTACCTGCCCTTTTTCTCTTCCTTCCCTTCCATTCCCTTCTTCCCTTCCCTTCTTTTCCCTTCCCTCCTTCTTTCCTTCTTTCTCTCTTTCTTTCCTTCTTTCTTTTGTTCTTTCTTTCTTTTCTCTCTCTCTTTTCTTTCTGCAGGATCTCACTCTGCTGCCCAGGCTGGAGTGCAGTAGCATAATCATGGCTCACTGCAGCCTCAACCTCCTGGGTTCAAGTGATCCTCCTGCCTCATCCTACTGAATAGCTGGGACCACAGCAGCTGTGCACCACCATGCCCAGCTAATTTAAAAAAGAATTTTTGGCCGGGCGCGGTGGCTCAAGCCTGTAATCCCAGCACTTTGGGAGGCCGAGACGGGTGGATCACGAGGCCAAGAGATCGAGACCATCCTGGTTAACACGGTGAAACCCTGTCTCTGCTAAAATATACACAAAAAAAAAACTAGCCGGGCGAGGTGGCGGGCGCCTGCAGTCCCAGCTACTCGGGAGGCTGAGGCCGGAGAATGGCGTGAACCCGGGAGGCGGAGCTTGCAGTGAGCTGAGATCCGGCCACTGCGCTCCAGCCTGGGCGACAGAGCTACACTCCGCCTCAAAAAAAAAAAAAGAAAAAAAAAAAAAAAAAAAGAATTTTTTAGAGATGGGATCTCACTATGTTGCCCAGGCTGGTCTCAAACTCCTGGGCTCAAGCAATCCTCCAGCCTCAGCCTCCCAAAGTGATGGGATTGCAGGTGTGACCCATTGTGCTTGGCCTGTTATTTTTTTTTCTCGCTGACATTTTATTGTATGAACATCGCTCAATCTGTTTACCATCCTACTATTGAGGAATATATGGGTTGTTCGCAGTTTGAGGCTACTATGAATAAAACTATCAGGGATTTGGGCATATGTTCTCATTTCTCTTGGATAAACTCCTAGGAGTGGAATTGCGGGGCTGCACAATGATTACTGTATAGATTTTATTAAAAACAGAAAGCTCTAAAGTGGTTGTGCCATTTCCCATGAAGCTTGGAGGCTTCTGAGAGTTCCTGTTGCTCCAGATGCTTGCCAAGGCTTGGTTTCAATGGTCCTTTTAATTCTTGTCATTCTTACGTGAATGTAATGGTATGGCATTGTGGTTTAATTTATGAAACAAAGCGTAGTATTGTATTATGATTAAGCTTGGTTGCTTTCACCTGGGATACTCTATGGACAAAGTCAAAAAACAGCTGGTGGCTCCATGAGTTGGGATGAATGGGGAGCTGCTAGCAGGGGTCTCAGTACACACAGCAGAAGTCACCTTAGAGAAGTGCCATCAGGGAGGGCAGGGCCGTGTGCCACTCAGAAGAGCCCTCACTGGCAGTCCTAGTCCCTCAAAGCCGTCCGTTTCAGGATTAAGCAGTCCAGTTAGGGACCGAGCGAGGACAAGGGGAGGTGGCAAGTCCTCTGTTCTCCAGGTTGACTCCTTTGTCTCCAATGAACCACGCGTCAGGGTTGCACAGGCCTTGCCTCACAGGCCCAGAGCCAGGCCCCACAGCTAAATCCCAAGTGCCCGGAGTCTCCATTCAGGTGTGCGTTGCAGGGATCTGCTCAGGCAAGTCAGCTGGGCCAGGCCACTTGCTGCTGGCCAAGATGGCCACCACCTGGCAAGAAGAGCCTCAGCTGGGCACAGGGAAAGGTTATGGTGATTGATGCAAGATCGATTTATTTCCCCACTGCCCAGTGCATGGTCAATCCTGATAGACAGCCCTGAGCCACGGGGGGCCCACCCCCACCTCCAGCTCGACCTCAATATATCACTCCTTAAAAATCCCAAAGCACAGGGAAAGGTCAGCTTGCTGGTCTTGGCCTCGTTCACAGCAGCTCCCTGGCACACTGCCAGAGCTCTGCAAATCGTGTCGTGGCTACTTTTGCCCCCTCCCTGCTTCTCACTCTCTCAGGCTCCCATGAGGGATATTTCAAGTCAACTCAATCATAATACATTTTAGAATGATGAGGAGGGTGACAATAGTGACGGTGATGATGACGACCATTTCTCGATTGCTTGCACAATGCTAGACTGACTCCATCATTTAAGTATCACAGCCACCAAGTTTGAAATCAGATCGCCAATCTCCAGTGGAGAGGTGGAGCTGGTAGCTGAGAAACTTGCCTAAGATCACATTGAACGTTGTCCGCAAAGGAGACCAGGGGAGCATTCTATGAATTCTATGTCTGACAATTTAGGCCACAAAGTGTTCGGGATAAGTGAGTTGTCCAGTGAGGGGAAGCAGGAACTGCTCTGAGCACCGAAACTTCTTTCCTTTCGATGGACATCATTGCCAAATACTTTGCACGGTTTCTTGCCTTAGAGAACAGAACATACTCAGCATCATTTTGCCTTTTCTTAATGGATGGCCTGGATGCGAGATGAAACAGGCAGAACAGTGAAGACATAACAAACAATCCTGGAGTGTGGCCGGGAAGTCACCAGGAGAGCTCCAAGTCCAGCAAAGAGGAACAGGAAGCGTTTATGGAGCAGCTGGGACCATGTGCTTCCCTGGAACAGATGAGGCCTTGCGATCCTCAGATCTGCTTCTGACCTTGAAAAATAAAACCATGTCAGACACCTCAGCTGTCTGAGTGTACTCACATGCAGGCAAAGAAAATCACCCCCAGCTGCTTCCACAAGGTCAGCTGGCAAAGCAGCCATCATTCCCTGTGTGCTGTCCAAGACCCGAGCCTCCTACTCAGCACTTTGCACACTGAACTCTCGGCAGCTTCGTGAGACCAGGATTCTCCCTATTTGACAAGAGACTTGGTCACCAGTAGGCATGAAGTAGTATAGTTGGCCCTCAAGCCAGGCCTGTCTGGTTTTGAAGGCCATGATCAACGTGGCATGCTATGTTATGCCATGTCAATGTGTGAATATATGTGTTACGTGAGACATGCAAGCACATGCTAACAGCTTCAAACCTTAGCTAAAGAGAGATACCAAAATCCATTTCTATCCTTTCCTGGTTCTCCCGTCCCCCTCCTCAGAGACAATAGATAATAATCTTTTGAACATCCTTCTAGGGATATTCCATTCATACACATATTCTATGCATAATTTTGCATAATGACCGTCTTACTCTTTATGCACGTAAGTACATATAATGTGCATTTTTTTCTGTACATTGCTTTTCTCAATTAACAGGGGTTTTGGCAAACTGTTCCGCATGGGTGCAGATAGACTTGACTCATTCTCAGTGATGTCCTGTAGCTTTGCATGGGTGAACCCTGCTACCCTTTCACTCTGCATCTATACAGTGTTCTTCTCATATCTTTGGGCAAGCGTGAGAATGTTTGTGGGATGAATTCCTTGACAAGGAGTTGCCAAGTCAAAGGGCACACCCCTTTTTAATCTAGAGGGATGCTGCCAACAGCTCTTTGTGAGTTGCTCTTTCTACTCCCATCAGCAATGTTCAAGGGCGTCGAGTTTGTCATGCAGAGCAATCACAGGGTGCTGTCTGACTCTGTAATGGAGCCAATCTGATGGACGCCTTGTCTGCATCGCTCTTATAATAAGTGAGGCTGGGAAACTGTTTATAGACTTTCAAAGCCAACTACGATCTCCTTCACTGTGATGTGGCTGTTCCTGTCCTTCAGCAGACACTCTTGGTGGCCTCTGTCCTACTCTACAAAGCTCCTTGCAAGAGGGCAATGGGGTAGTGGAATGGGGGTTGAGGCCATGGAGGGGCTGCAGGAGTCTTGGACTCTAAGACCAGCAATGCATTTACCTCTCCATTAATCTTGTTCAAGACATTTGATCACTTCTGAGTGTGGTTTCCTTCTGAAAGGGGTTTAGATCAGAATAAGCCTAAAAATCTCTGCATCTCTAGTTATCGCACAGACAGCTGTGGCTGGCAGTTTACTATCTACTCAGAAGGAAATGGATCCGAGCTTCAGAAGAAAGAATTTAATTTAGATACTGTGGACAAATTCCTGATGTCTCAGGATATTAAACTCTGGAATGTATGATGACAGTCTGGGGTAGAATATCTTTGTAATACAAAGAACTCTGAAAACAAGATGACTCATTTGTCCTAATTGGAAAAGTTTCCTTCTGGCCCTGAAGGAAACCCCTGGCTGGAGGTTTGAAGCCAGTGTGCACACAGGGGTCTTTGAGGTCTCAGCGTGTGGGGGGCTTCATGTTCTCGTAGATGGGTGCCAAGTCTATTGGCAGTGTTTGGCCCAATTACCTGTTTGACCCTGGAGTTCATGTGTTATCTAATTTCATGATTCAAGTCATTACACGTGTTAGGAGCAGACACGTTGTTAGCTTTAACTTAATGAATTCCTAAAATTAGCATTATTGAAAAAATGAACTGCAGGGGGAACTCCTGATTTTAATCAATAGTTCAAGTGAGTATGGTTAAAGAATGTCAAAATTCAGCAAAAGCATCCAGAGCATCCACAACAATGACCTATGTCTGACATTTTAGGCCACAAAGTGTTCGGGATAAGTGAGTTGTCCAGTGAGGGGAAGCAGGAACTGCTCTGAGCACCGAAACTTCTTTCTTTTTGATGGACATCATTGCCAGATACTCTGCACGGTTTCTTGCCTTAGTGAACAGAACATACTCAGCATCATTTTGCCTTTTCTTAATAACTTAAGGTCTTATTAATAGCATCCAGTAGTAATTCAGACAACTGACCCTGACCTCTCTGGTTTTGCAGAGCTCTCAAGTACTAGTATTTGGGGGAAATTAAAATTGTCCAATTTGGCCTCCTTAATGTAGGGGAGCACCTTTCAGTATCCCGAAAAAGACCCTAAAGAACTTACATTGAGAGGTCTTTAGTGTCTGGGAGACCCTGGACACTAGAGCCAGCTGTACAGTAGGAGTCTTCGTTAGCTGACCATCACTCCCTCAACAACTGCCCTTTTGCCCTCTAATCTTTACCAAGTGCCTACCAAGCAGCTACCATGCCCAGGCACTGTTCTCCCTGCTGAGGAGTCAGTGGTATGCCAGGAGGCAGATGTGGTTCCTGCCCTCGGGAAGCTTGAACTCTATTATGGTGACAGGTATCCAACAGGGCCCACCACAGCTACACCTATAAGGATAGGTTGTTACATGCATGACCAAGGAACTACCTGGGGTCCCAGTACAAAGAAGAGCAGGTGATGGTGGCAGGGAACCTGATCTTCGTTCTGGTTTCATAGATGTTTTGCCAGGACATAGTTTCCCATGATTAGGGGGTAAATTGCAGTTCTGCTCTTCCCGATCATGTGAACATAGATGATTTAAAAATCCCTCCCAGAACCTCCCACCGGCGGAGCCTCCGTGCTGGGAAGAAGCAGCAGAAGTGGGTCTCTGAGTGCTTTGCATGGAGTAACAGGTTCTTGAGCACACTGGAAGCTCCCAGAACATCACTGCATTGTGGGGTGAACCCAGGACTGTCCACTGGGAACACAGAGCCTCCAACACCCATTTCCTCCTCAGAGCTCTGCAGGCACAGGTGAGGGATCAGGGCCAAGATCCCCCAGGCACAACCCCTCCCCTTTCGAGGACCTTTATTTTGTGCTACAATTATAGGAAGGGAAAGACTGAAGGAAGAATCTAGTCATTAAACAGAGGGGTGACTTCAGGGCCTTGAAGCAAGAACCGTGCAAAGAATCTCTTTAGACTTGGAGGGAAGATAGGTTCCCTGCAATCCAGAGAAGGAGGTATGTGGGTCAACTGTCCCAGAGTCCTGTTCTTATGTGTCCCGAGAGAACCTGCAAAAGGAGATGGGGCTCAGGGCTAACATGCAGAACTGGAAGGTGGGGTTACCCTCAGGGAGCAGGGGAAGAAACAGGCCAGAGTGACTGCAAACAGCTAGCAGGCTACAGGAACCTGGGAAGGGAGCAACGCCAACAAGGTGGGATGGGGAGAGGGGGAGACATGAGCAAAAGTCCCGGAGAAGACAATTCCCAGGTCCAGACCAGCTTCCAAGGCCTTCTTTGTGTCTGTCTCACAATTACAGGAGAAGCCCCATTTATGAAGTGCCTACTGCATGTTGGCACTGTGCTAAGGGTTTCCAATACAGCCCCAACCTGGGTCAGGTCTACACACCACTGGTGGGAGATTTCTGATGGATTGTGTGCAGATATTTTTTGTTTTCATAGCTGTGGGTTTATGGACCTTGGTAGGTATTAGAAAATGTTTTATTGCTCACGCAGTCTGGGATTTCACGGTCATTATAGCCAAGGAGTAGGTTAAGTTCTATAAAGTAAACATCTAAAGTTGATTTAGAGAAAACAGTCTTGCAAATGGTAGTCTGGGTAGGATGAATAAGGGGCTGAAATCATAAAGGAACATGCCAGTGGCTGTGTTTGGGAGACATTGAGCCTGCATGAGGTTGAAGAGCATCCTTCAGAGTGCATGGACGTAAAGAGGCTGTGGGTTTCCAGCCCATGTCTGGCTGGGTCCAGAACTGGAGTTGAGGGTGCCTGGGCTTTTCTTCCTGCTCAAGGTGTTGGCCCTGGGCACTCAGTGAGGAGACAAAGCCGGCCCACCCCTCTGCCTCAGCCCTTCCGGATCCCACCTTCACTTCTCTGCTCCCTGGACACCACAGTGCAGCTGAGACAAGGCAGCCTCAGGGGCACACAACCTGTGTTGCTGGGTACGTGGACAGAGCCCAAGAAGAGCCTGGAAGCACAGCTCATTCTTTCAGTGGAAAGGGTAGCAGGCAGGTTGAAGGGCAGTTCAGAGCATGAGCTTTGGCAGCAGGACTGGGATTCAGTTTCAGGTCCGGCTGCCCCTAACCTGGTGGTCTCTGGTCAGTCCTGCCACATTCCTGAGCTCCAGACCCCCTTTTATAAAATAGGGCAAGTCATGTGCTCCCTGGGCTGCCTTGGAGGTCAAATGGAGTCAAGGGGTTGCCCTGTGCCCCAGCCTCAGAGCAGTATCTGGAGGGCCCCAGAAAAATAATCCCTTCCCCACCAATTGTGGCTGATGGCCCGTGCCTGCCTTTCCCTTGGATGAGGACTCGGAAACTGGAGAGGGCCAGGTTTTTGTCAGCCCTTTGGTTTTGGGCAGTGTCTGGCACCAGAAAGACATTCCTGGGACAGGCGACAGGCAAGGCTCTGAGGAGGGATCCTCACTGTGGGGTGAGCCCTAGGGGCGGGTGCCCAGGAGGGGGCAGAGCCGAGGAAGGAAGGCAAGACAGCGGGGCCAAGGGAGAAAGCTACTGGGCCCCAGGCAGGACAGAGGCCAGCCACTGGGAGGGAAGGGCTTCCCACCCCTGCCCAGGCAGGAAAGGGACCTCTGCTCCCTGGCACCTCCTGTGTCCTGTGCAGGAAGCTGGGAGGGACAGGGCCTGGCAGGCAGTCATCACCGCCTCATTCCTGCTTCACCCCGAGTCTGACAGGCGAGGACCGCATCACTTTCCCCAGGAAGATGAGCCAGCTAATAACCAAGTTCAATAAGAGAATCAATTAACATGTCTAGTGGCAGAGCTGCTCACTCTGCCTCTTCCCGGCAGGTGCCTGCTAGGGTCAGATGCAGCCCATAATTATAGCGTTAGGTTTGCAGCCTTTTTCATGGTAATTTGTTCCTATGAGAGAACAAACAAATATGTATATATATGTCTGTGTATATATAAATATATAAAGTGTGGTTAAAATGGAGCCTGCGCAGAGGTCCGGGATAGTGGCAAAGATAGACGCATTTAATTTCCTGCATGCTTGCTCTGGCTTGAAAGGCTGCAGCTGTGTGGCTGCTGTTTCTGAGCAAAAAACACACTGTTCTAGGAAACCATCTTCTCCATGATTTATCAACCAGCATTTTGGGAGCCAAATTAATTGCTAAATGTTCTATCGAGTAACTCACATTTGGCATTGAAGGATCTGGCACAGGGAGGTTGAAGGTTTGGCAACCAGCAGCTTTCTCAGTAGTCCTTTCCAGAAGCAGAGCCCATGCGCAGGGGAACCGGCTGATGGGCTAGAAACTCGGACTGCAGAAACCATTAGCTGATGTTTCTAGAGAGAGCCTTGCTGCTGTCTCTCAAACGTCTGCAGCTCCGGTGGCCCCCAGGGTGGCTTACTGGGCTGCGGGCCTCGGCTGTGCTTGTGTCTGCCTGTGGGCGTCTGTCTACACAGCTCTGCCAGGCATCTGGAATGGAGGGTCCTCCCTCTGCAACCTGAGCCAATTTGAGAATCTGGCCTCACCCCTGTCGATGTTCTCCTGCCTCTGTGCCCCTACCACAAGTGGGGTGGATGGGAAGGCACAAGACGGTTTTCCAAGGCTGGAAACGGGGCCATGGTAATTCAGGAGGTGGCTCCACTCCAGATGTCTCGGGCCATCTTGCTGTTTGGTGCGCCCATCCCGCTCTAGGGCCACACTCGCCCTGCCCAGTCTCCAGGCCTCTTCCTCAGGCTGCGCCCACTATTCAAGGTGTTCCCCCTCCAGGCCTGAAACCCCCACTGCTCAGGACCCAGCTCCCAGCCCACCTCCTCCAGGAAGCCCTCTGTGAGGGGGTTCTAGGCTGGGACTGTTATGACCTTCCGCCTGCACGTTGGTTTGGCTCCTGGTACCTCCTGTGTCCCCATGTGGTGAGAGACAGGTGGCAGCCTCTCCACGTGTGTGTGTGCATCTCCTGTGGTGCTGAGCACACGGGAGGCAGGGAAGCAAGCTCACCGGCGCCGGGAAACGTGTCCTCTGTGCCACCTGGTTAGAGTTTGTGGGGCAGGTGCAGCCCCAAGACCCGTGTCTCTCCAGTGAGGTCTCCCAGCTCCCAAAGTGGTTTTCTCCGGAGGAACCGTGCTAAAAATGCTGGTTCCAGGACCCTGACAGAACCAAGCTCTTGGGAGTCAGCGCTCAGGGCGCCTGGGCTTTTTCTTAGAAGAAGCCTGGGATCTATTTCTGAAATAAGCTCTCTCAGAGAAATCTGATAGGTGCAGAATTTCAGAGCCACAGGCCGAGACAATGGCAGGGGCCTCTAGTAGCTGCCTGTCTCTGGGGCTCCTGGCCCACATGAGGCCCCTCAGGCCCACACATGGTCCCTCCAGCTCACGTGGACCCCACACAGTTCCTCTGGCCCATACACGGTCCCTCTGGCCCACACATCTCTCTTGGCTGCTGAGGTTTTGTGCTTCCACCAAGCCAGGGGACTGTCCTGTGGCCCTGGAACCACTGTGAAAGCAAACAGCCCTCGGCTGTGTTGGGAGACAGCTCTGGCTCCTCCAACCTCAAATGTGAGAGCTGATGATTGGGGTGGAGGAGGAGGTGAGTGGGGAGTGGGTGGGGGAGAAGGAGGTGATGTGGAGATGAGTGGGCAGGAGGTGAGCAGGGAGGAGATGAGTAGAGCAGGGATGAGTGGGGGAAGGAGGCGATAGGAGGTGAGTGGGCAGGAGGTGAGCAGGGAGGAGGTAGAGGGGAAGGAAGTGATGGGTAAGGAGGTGGGGTAAGGAGGTGATGGGGAGGAGGTGAAGGGGGCAAGGGAGGTGTGGGGAGGAGGTGAATGGGGAGGAAGGGGGGGGAAGGAGGTGATAGGGATGATGTGGGGGGAAGGAGGTAATGGGGAGGAGGTGAGTGGGGAGGGAGGTGAGGAGTAAGGAGGTGATGGGGAGGAGGTGAGTGGGGAGTTGGTGAGAGGGGAGGAGGTGAGTGGGGAGTTGGTGAGAGGGGAGGAGGTGAGGGGGCAAGGGAGGTGATGGGGAGGAAGGAGGTGAAGGAAGTAAGTGGGTAGGAGGTAAGCAGGGAGGAAGTTGGGGGGAAGGAGGTGATGGGGAGGAAATGAGCAGGGAGGAGTTGAGGGGAGAAGGAGGTAATGGGGACGAGGTGAGGGGGGATGAGGTAGGGAGAAGAGGTAAGGGAGGGGAAGGGGAGGAAAGGAGCTGAGCCGGGCAGAGCATGTCGCCTCTCTTTAAGCATCCTCTATATTCTGCAGAGGCCAAGCAATCTGGGTGTGGGCCTTCCTCAGTGGCCCATGAAATAACTTTGCTCCACAGAGCTGAGCATGGGTTAGAATACCAAGTCCCTGAGCAGCCCCACCTCAGGGCTAGGGCAGAGAGGCCAGGGTCCCCTTTCAGTCTCACACCTGGGATGCACTCATAGGAGCCTGCCAGGTGTTCTGCTCAACTTAAGGTCTCAACCACCATCCCAGGGCATTGCCACCTTCCCACAGTCATGGCGATGATGAGCTTGGAGCCCTGCAGATGTCAAGGAGGGACAGGGCTGCACCCCTCACCCTAGCATCGCTCCCAGGTCTGCCAGCCACAGAGGGTGGCACTGGATTCAGTGGGGAAATGTGGATTTGCACCGGCTGTGCTCTTTACCATGCACCTGTGGGCAAGTCCTCCTAGGGCCAATGGGAGGAATCACAGAGGCTTAGACAGGCAGCTATCTTCACTGCATTCCTTCCTTCCGTCTGCTATGACAGGCTGCTTCCTGCCTGGGAGCTTCTGAGTTCAGAAGGCTATGAGATGCTTTGAATTCAAGGGGTACGTTCTCTCTCTCAAAGGGTCCCTGTAGATAAAGGAGGGAGGGTTGGGGGTGAGTTCAGTAGGGAGGCTTCAGACAAAACCCAAAGAGATGAGCTGGTTTCCTTCCTAGTTAGGTGGCCAGCGTCCTGTGGCCACTCAAGCACGTGTCTGTCCTCGTCTGCTCCAGCATGGGGCTGAGGCTCCTGTTCAAGGATTGGGGCTGTCGCTAGTCTCACATTCCTTCTTCTTGAAACCCAGACAACCCACCCCACCCTGAGCTTTGGTCGTACAGGGTATCTGCTCAGAACAGGGTGTCCTGTTCGCCTGTTGTTCAGCCTTGCCTGGTTGTCCCAAACCTTGAGCTGATCTCCGTAGCCTCAAAGAATCTTAGACTTGGGAGGGAGGGTGACCCGGAGGACCTCATGTCCTGCATTTGGGGACACAGACACAATAATGGCCTAATTAGACAAAACTTGGCTCCCCTTCCATCAAGCTTGCTCCGTTTCACTCCCACCTGTGCTATTTTCATGTTTGTTTCTAAATACATTCACCTTTTAAAAACATTAAGTAGATTTCTTTACAGAGGGTCAGAAGTGGGAAATCATTACTCCTTGCCATACTTAATAGATGGTAACTGTGAAAAACAGAAACCGCGTGTTACTGAAGTCTAGCTAGAGACTCTTGCCTCAAGAGGATTCCGAGCCTGAGTCCAGCTTTGTTCATAAGGAAGGTTGTCAGTGATTGGGGCCTGTGGATATATTAGAGATTTTTCCTGTCACTGTAACGCCACACTTTAGCAAATTCTGACCAAGTGCAGCCCTTCAAACCCCGGGGGGAAACTGAGGCACCATGTAGAGAAAGAGGCATCAGGTCAAAGGGGAGTCTGATAGCTGGGTTCAGACACCAGCTGGAGCTCTTCTCCACACCTTTCCATTTCACTCGCCCCCTCCCTCTGTACCTCAGTTTCCCTCCTCTCCATTAGTCCAGCCTCGATGGCCATACAGGTGGGAGTGGTCGGGATCAGGTGTCAGAGAGGAGCAGCAAGTTCTGTCTCGGCTCCATGGTGGTCAGTGGGGGCCCTCCAGTCCTCTCCCTTTGGCTGATGATGGCTGTCTCTACGTGTCAGCCACAGCAATCCTGTCCCCAGGCACTAGCTGCTGTTGGAAGAGAAACAGGCAAATTCCATCCATTCTCCTCAAACACCAAAGGGAATGTTTAAACTGGAGCCAGTCAGGGGTCGGGGGTGGAGGGAGTGGCCTCCATGAGGAAAGTATGGCAAATCAGCTCGCCTGGCTTCTTGGCTACATCAACAGTGTTATTTTTCTCCCAACTCCTCCCAATTGTCCTCATGTTGGGCACTGTCCTGTGTGCCAGAAGGACAGGAAGAAGGACAGATGATGGCGCCGCCATCCATCACAGTTCTGGCAACACAGAAGGTCTAGAGGGGAGGCTCGGGGGGGCTGGGGTGCAGGGCTCCAGGGTTTGTGGGGAGAGCTGTTTAGGAGTCACCACAACATCCATCATCAGCTGTCATGCGTGTGCTGTTCCACCTCTCTGTGTGTTTTCTGAGCATCTCCAAGAGCCTGGGACACCAGGGCGGGGCGTGGTGGGAGGAGATGTTTGTGTTTCTCCAAAGAGAGCTTACCATCTTGTGAGGTAGCAAGAGAAAATGCTGAGGAGGTGCTGAGCATCAGGTGGGAGCTCCCTGTTTTGGTGCAAAAGGGGCCATAACAAAGGGTACGATTCACTGCAGCTTGAGTAGTGACAGGATAAGGAAGCTTCCTTCTTTCCTTACAAAGACAGACTAGGCAACAAAGCGAGACCCCATCTCTACAAGAGAATAAAATAAAATAAATTAGCCAGGTGTGGTGGTGCATGCCTGTGGTCACACCTACTCTGGAAGCTGAGGCAGAAGGATGGCTTGAACCTAGGAGTTTGAGGCTGCAGTGAGCTATAATGACACCACTGCACTCCAGCCTGGGTGACAGAGTGAGACCCTGTCTCTAAAAAACAAAACGAAGAAAGAAATGCCCAAATGTCCCACCCCCCGCACATTTTTAGAGTGCTTCTCAGTTTTTCACCACCAACTTGGTGTCCCTAATGGGTCTTGGCAGTAAGGATGGAAATAAGGGGTGTGGGAAGTCAACAAGAGAAGATAAATTGCCCCAAAGTTATTAATTCCATTAGGTCACAGGGCCACACTCCTTTCCTTTCTCTCCTGAGCAGCACTTCAGCGTGGAAGGTACAGGTAATCCCTTAAGTGCTTCATCAAAGAGAATAAAGAACATGGAGCTATCACTCCTTGGCTGAGATATTAAAAGAATAAATTCAGGTTGGGTGCACCACCTTGGTGGTCAAAGAGAGGCCATATATCACAGCTAAAGGACATTCACCGGTGTCAAAAAGAATAAGCTGTCTTTCTCCCCAAGGGAAAATTGCATGTGGTGGAGGGAGATTCATTCAGCTGGGTTTTTGCAAGTCAGGTCAAGAAGAGGAGGGTGCGACAAGGATGATCACATCTGAAATATGATTGGCAGAGAGCAAAGTGACCTCAGTGGGAAGGGAAGTGAATTACCTTTTGGTTTCACATTTTCTGAAAAGCTGTGAGCCAGGCCCTTTGGCACAAAGTAGATGCTAGGGCATCACCTCCATGATGGGGAGCATCATCTGGGGCTGATGGGGTGGCCAGGACCCTCACCAGGATGCCCCACCTGCCCAGAGAGCTGCTGGTTGGCCCCGGATGGGCTTTGGATGCTGAAGATGCAGTTGTCGGCACAGATGTCCATCATCAATGCCTGCCTGCCTTGGACACGAGGTTGGCAGGAGCAGCTTAGGGTCTGACCTAGGCCTTCCCTGGGAAACCTACCTTCATCCCAGCTCTGGTCTGCATTTTCCACAACCACCAGAGAACCTTTCCAAACACAGCTGGGAGGCCAGGCATGGTGGCTCCTGTCTATAATCCCAGCACTTTGGAGGCCAAAGTGAGTGGATCCTTTGAGCCCAAGAGTTCAAGAGCAGCCTGGGCAACATGGCAAAACCCCATCTCTACAATAAACAAATAAGTAAATAAATAAAATGAGCTGGGCATGGAGGTGTGTGTCTGTAGTCCCAGCTACTAGGAAGGCTGAAGCAGGAAGATCATTTGAGCCTGGGAGGCAGAGGTTGTAGTGAGCCAAGATTGTGCCATTGTACTCCAGTCTGGGTGACAGAGTGAGATCTGTCTCAAAAATAAAAATAAAAACATAACTGGGCAATATCACACCTTTGCTTGAAATCTCTCCCATGGCTCATGACTTTTCGTAGGGATAAAATTCAAGTGAATTGTGAACAAGTTAGAACCCCAATACTATACCATTGCCCCAAGAGTCTCCCACAAGACAGAAGACAGCTCTAGGAGTTTCCTAGGGACTACTGTACCAAGTGACCACAAACTGAGTGGCTTATAACAAGAGAAATGTATTCTCTCACAGTTCCAGAGACCAGAAATCCGAAATCAAGGTGTTAACAAGGCCACGTGCCCTCTGAAGCTTCCAGGAGAGGCTCCTTCCTGGCCTCTTCCAGCTTCTGGTGGCTCTGGGTGTCCTTGGCTGGTGGCTGCATCCTCCAATCTCTGCCTCCATCCTCTGCCTCCGTCCTCATGTGGCCTTCTCCTCTTCTCTGTGTATCAGGTCTCACTCTATCTCTCTCCTACAAGGATGGCTGTCATTGGATTTAGGGTCCAGCAGGATAATCCAGGGTGATCTCATCACAAGATTCTTCACTTAATCACATCCACAAGGACACTTTCCCCAAATAAGGTCACAATAACAGATTCTAGGGATTATGATGTGGACACATCTTTTGGGGGTTACCACTCAACCCATAGTAGTAGCTGGTTGTTTAAAACTGGGTTCCCCAGGAAGCAGACCCTGGACAAGGCTTTGAGTGCAAGCAACTGCTCTGGGTGGCAATCCCAAGTAACAGCCCTAAGACCCCGAGAAAGCGGCAGAGAGGAAAGAGTGAAGCAGTGTTCTCAGAGCATCACAGCAGTGAGGGACCCAGGCCGGTTCTCACCAGGGGGCTCTGGGAGATGGTGCCAGGCAGGCTGTGGGGCAAGGAAACTGGGGTCTCATTCAACTCCCACCATCCCTGGCTCAGGGCTGCTTCTGGGTATGAGAACTCCATGGCACCTCCAGTTATGCGAGACCCCAGAAGAGAACTGCTGGTGCTCACAGAAGGACGCTGTTGGAATGTTCTGGAACTGAGTGCCAAGCGGATATGGGCAGGTACAGCAGCATCCCTGACCCCAGTCCTGGCGAACTCCCCTTTCTTCCTTCCTCCAGGCTCTGATGTCACAGGATGCTGCAGAAGCCCATGTGGGCAGGACCCAGCCCAGATCCTCAAGGCTTCCCTGGGACCCCATACAATTTCCCTCCATTCATAAGCCCCTCCTCCAGCCTCTGCCTCCTCCAGCCTCCTGGATGGATCTAGGTGGTCTCCGATTTGTGTGCTCCGGACACCATATTAGAGGAGGGAGGGAGGCTTACATCCTGCTGGGGACAGGGAGAGACAGAGGCTGATGGTGGTCAGAGGGGCCGTTTGCTGTTGCCTCCTCCCCATGACGGTACCAGGGCTAGACGTAGCTGGAACATCAGCCGGGCTACAGGTAGTGGTGTGGCCTCAGCCTTCCAACCCCAAACCAGACATGCCTTTTCCCCTGAGCTGACAGTGGGAAAGTTGGCTTGGACCCAGAGGATGGAGTCCCATCTGTGTGAACATGGCAAGCAGAGATACCTGCGGCCCTGGAGGCAGCTTTCTCCAGGAAGCAGAAGCCTGGGCTACACATGGTATAAGCAGTGATCTGCATTTCATTAACTCTGCCCCCAGGCTATTGACTGCCACCAAGTTTGCCATCCTGGTGAGGAGCAGGCAAGGGGTACAGAGAATGGAAGCAGTGTCCTGTCTGGCATTTTTACCAGGGGTGATGCTGCTGCTTCACTGGGTCAAAGCAGAAACTGGAAATCAGGCCACTGAGTGTCAAGTCCTGGACTCTCGGTAGAATCTGTGCAGAAGCAGCTCTCTTTCCTCTGGCTGCTAATGTAGGGGACGCAAGCCTGGAGCTCTTGTGGCCCCTGTGGCCTCCTGAGCAGAACTGGGCTGGGAATGAGGCCTCAGAGAAGGCACTGGAACTGGGAGGTGGAAAGACAGGGGTCTGATGATATTCAGCAGCCAGATCCAGATGTGAAGCCAGCCTCTCCTCCAGGACTTTCCAGTTACGTGAGCCAACAGATTTGCCGAGTTGAGACTCAACTTCGAGTTGAGTTTCTGTCACTTGCAACCTAATGAATCCTGACTATAACAGCTACTTAACCTCTCTGAGCCTCAGTTTGAGTCTATAAAATGGGAATAAAAGTGGCACTTATTTTATATGGTTGTTCTTACATACGATGCTCTCAGGATGTAGTTTGTGAGAAGGCAGCAGGAATGTAGTAAGTTTAATCAAAGTTTGTTGAGTGAGGGAAATTCAGGAAACTTCTGTCAGTCACTTTAGCCAATTCGAATCTCTCCTTTTTTTGTGCAAAGACATACTACAGCTTACTCAACTGGTACTAATTTATCTAGGTTCAGCATTTGATTTTATTGGGCCTTGGATTTTCATCTATTTTGTGTCTATCTCATTGCTCCAAATTACTACAAGCTCCTGAATGGCAGAGGCCACTTCCTATTCTTCCTGGGATGATCAGGTTAGGGGGCCAGCCAGGGTGCTTCTTTAAAAGTCAGATTTTGCTTCTTTAGTCTTCCCTCTTGTTAATGAACAGTTGTTGGATGTCACTTTGAGCCTGACTTGTTCTAAGTGTTTATGTTAGTTAAGGGTCTTTCTGTGTCTATAGAAGGAAAAATTCAAACTGAGTTAAGCCCAAACTAGACTTTATTGGCTCACATAGCTGAAAAGCCCAGGGGTAGCTGCCTTCAGGCCTGGCTGGACCTAGTAGTTCCAGTGTCATCACAGGACTCTAAGAACTGTCATGGCTCCGCTTGTCTATGTGCTGGTGCCAAGACTATCTGTTCCTGGGGACCCCCAGCAGCCCCAGACTCATGGGAAAAAATGACCATGTCTTTCCCTTGGTCACTCCAACAAAAGTCTCAGAATTAGCCCTGATTAGACAATCTGGGTCACATGCCCATCTGTCAATCAATCACTGTGGTCAGGATTATGCTGACTGACTGAGGACTGAGTTGCAAGCCCCACCCCCTGCCCTGCTCAGCTACAAGGACCAAGAAGGGGAATGAATTCCTCTAGGAACATCAGCATGCAGCTACTAGAATAAAGGCTAATGGATGCTAAGCCGCCTCTGTGGCCCTTGTCACTCAAATCCTAACAAGTTCCAGAAGTAGGTACCATTACATGTTGCATGTGAGGACAGATGAGGCACAGGGAGGGTAAGAGACCTGCCCAGTGGCACACAGTTGATCAATTGGTAAGAAGACTCCAATCCAACTACAAGGTTCTTTGTAATGACCTCAAAAAGAATTTTTACTGTTGTTTGTCTGCTTTCCTCTGTGATTTCCTCACACCAGCACAGTGAGAGACACACAGTAGGCCTGAAAACACTGCTCATTTGAGTCCATGGAGCCTTTTTCTGGTGTTTATGTGACTGTTTACTCCTCAGGGTTTCCAAAGACTACAGAGTATGGCCAACAGCAAACCACATCAATTTTTACTGCAAATTAGTTTTTGAATAAATGATATATAAGTTTATGCATCCTAATTAACCAAAAATTATTTATTATAGCAATTAAAATAAAGTTGTGTAAATGACTGTAATTTTAAGTTCTTGACAAAGCAATAAAGCCCATTACTGTTTCTTACCCTGCTGAGGCTCCTGGAAATCCTGCCAGCAGCTCAGCTGTCCCGCCCCCCATGAAGATTGCAAGGAGCAGAGTCAGAGAATGTATTGAGCTGGGTCCCCTGGGGAACTGACTCCATGCTGGAGGCCCTCAGGCAACAATCAACATCTTCTGACTTAGTAATGCTAGGGAGGGTATTAGAAACCACTAGACTCCTCAGCTACCCAGACACAAAGATATGAGGTGGGGTGATGTGCACGCCTCTCTTCAGAGCAGCCCAGAACAGCCAAGTCCATTCTGCCTCTAACTCTCCTTCCCCTTGCTTTGTCCTATGACTTGCTGGGACCAACCTGAAATGCCCCCTTTTCCCAACCCAATGTTTATCCATCCATCCATCTAGTCATCCATCCATCATCCTCCATCCATCCATTCATCCTTTCTTCCATCCATCCATCCATCCTTCCATCCATCCATTCTTCCACCCACCCAATCATTCATCCATTTATCACCCATCCATCCATCTGTCATCCATCTAATCATCTATACTTCATCTACTCACCTTTCCACCCATCTCTCCAATCATCCATCCACCTAATTGTCCATACATCCTTCCACCCATTCATTCAATCATCCATCCATTTATCCATCCAATCATCCATCCAATCATCCATCTGATTATCGCAGTTCATCCATCCATCCATCCATCCGTCCATCTATGTTTCCATCAATGTACCATACCCCAGGTGCATATTTCTCATTTAAGTGTCCTTGGGGGCACAGTGACTACTGGAAAACTCCAAAGAAAGCTGTCAGCCATGGGCTTAGCCAAGGATCCTGGGGAGTGCCAGGAAAATTCTGGGAAACACCAATTGTTGCCCCATCCCTAGCCCTATGAGAATTCTGGGAGAGGCTGAAGAATGAGTGGATTCCTTTTCTCTATGTGGAGAGGAAGAATGCTGGCAGGAGAATGGCATAGAAGAAATAAAAGGCATTTTAAAGAATTTTGGGGCTGTAATTCAAGGAAGTAAACCTGTGCAAAGCCTACTTCACATCATCATTTTCCAGTGGAGGGGAGCATGAAGCATGGTAGGATTTCCCAGATATTGGATGGGACATACTTATACTAGAAAGTATGTTGTTTATTTGAAATTCAAATTTATTTCTTTTCTTTTATTATCCTTTCTTTAGCATGATCTGACAACCGTAAGCTTACAGACCCACCTGGGTTCTGCCTCTTGTGACTAGGTAGCCTTGGGTGAATCATTTTGACACTTGGTGAGCCTCTCTGACATTTACCTTTCTCACCTATAAAATGGGGATAACAATAAATACCTCGGGGAGTGTAACCAAAATTGCCCACCACTGGGACCACATAAGTGGTGGATTGGGTAGAACAGAAACATGAAAAGCTCATCAGGAATTCCAAGTCTGTAGACTGCTGGACAAAGGCCTCAGCCAGAAGTGCTCAGAATCCAAGTTCAACAATGCTCTGCAAGTCACAGGAAACATCTGTGGGGCAACTGTGGTCCCTAGGCTGCTATTTTGTAAGCTCCCATTTTTCTAGGGCTGTCCAAAGGATGACATAGGATAATATGGGGATATATGATCCCCAACGGTTCAGCGTGCCGAGCTGGCATTGCACAAATGGCAGTTCCAGGACTCTCGGGGCAGATATCAACCCTATTGTTTTCAGCCCCTTCTCTTGCTCCCAATGCTCCCCTCTGCTCTCTCTCTTTTCAGAACCTCCCCTCTCCCCCACCTCATGTGTTGCAGTGACTCCTGCATCTACAGATGTCCACTGACTGCTTCCAAACCCTACCGCCCTTCACATATGGGAGAAAAAGACTTGGCAGTTTCTTAAAGGATACTCACAAAAGACCATGTTGAGACTTGGGTTTTGGAATGAGACAAACTTGAACAGGGACTTGACCACTAACTCTTTTAGCAACTCATTCTGTGCCTGTGGGCAGCTCATTCAGCGACTTCACATGTAGTACCTGTGAAATAAGGTCTGAAATAAGTGTGAAATAAGGTCTGGAGCTCCTAGAGCTGTGGCCAATGCTCTATCAATGCCAACTGTGATTAGCAGGACCAGCGGTACTACATGATCCTCAAAGCTACAAGGGCCCTCAGAGCTGACTTCCTCTAGCACAGAACTGCTGGAGGAGAGCTGGGTTGATTTGCAGCTTTCTCTAGCTCTTAGCTTCTGGGAGACAAGAGGTCAGAACAGGGTGACTGCTTGCTCACCCTGTGTGTAAGAAATTTTACAAGGATGGGAACTCCATTGCCAGCTTGTTGCTTGTTTCAAAACATTCATCTATCTACAGTTTTTCAGGATGCTGACTTTAATCCACTATAAATGTGTCAGTCAAAATCCTTTTAGTTGCAGGTGATAAAATAACCAGCTCTAAGTGACTAAAACATGGGAGTTGATTAATTGTGTACAACAAGCAGCCTGGAGAAGGGGAGTAACCCGGGGCTCCTGTGTTTTGCATGTGTCTCCTTTGCCATCTTCACAGTCACAAGAAGGTTGCCATAGCTCCAAGCATCGTATGCTTACACCATAGTATCCTACATAAGAAAGAAGGAGGTACAAGCCAAAGATCTTTCTCTTTATAAATCTCTCTTTCTTCTTGGGGATAAACTCTTCCAGAAGCTTCCTAGCAGATTTTCTTCTACAGTTCTGTGTTGGGGAGTAGGTCACATGCCCATCCCTACACCAAACCAAAGGAAAATAAGGTGGCGATGGACCAGTTTGCACTTTCTGTGATTGTTGCACAAAATCAGTGTTCTAGTCGCAGGAACAATGGAGAAATGACTGCTGGTTGGACGGTCAGTATTTCCGCCGTTTGTAATAATGATGCAGATAAAAGTAGCTTCCATTTGCAGAGGACTTACTGTGAGCAAGTCATCTGGTTAAAGGCTTGACTTCAGAAGAAGTCATCCGGTTAAAGGTTTGAATGACATCAGTTCCTCACAATTTGATCGTAAAAGAACCCACTGTTCTTGTTCCCATTTTCAAGGGAGGCAAGTGCATTCTATGGGGCACCTGGTGCTGGCTGTCCCTGAAGCTGTCCCTGGTCCTGGCTGTCCCTGAAGCTGTCTCTGGTGCGTGTCCCATCAGTCAGTGGAGGCTGGAACAAAAACTCTGAAGCCACCAACGACCCCATACTCCCCCTCTACTTCCCGAATTCCATGCATCATCGCTCAGGTCTGGCAGGAGAAGCCAAGAATACACCCTGCCTTGCTGGTGCCAGCAGCAGCTACAGGAGGAGGCATGGGTCTGCCCTCTAACTCAACTGCGTGTTTCCACAATGTTCCAACATTCCAGGCCAAAGGCAGTGATTTCTAATTAACAGGGTTGTGTCCTTGGTCCCAGCCTTTCTGGAGCACTTAAAGTGACTGGGGACAACTGTTCCTGCAGGTCCTCTTTCAGTCTTCATTCATGTGGAACATTTTGACTGGGGAATGGTTTTATGCCTTGGGCCTCAAAAATGTTCCAGGCGCTTTGGTCACAGGAAAGTGACCACCAGAAAGGGGATGGGGACAACTGAGACTCACGTGAGTCTGATGGAAACTTGGGAGGAACAACTTGTTATTACTCGGACCCATTTCTGAGCAATGGACGGGAAGCACGCAAACACATTTGTAAGGCGCCTGCACCATGCCGGTGCTGTGCAAGGTGGGGAGCTGAGCAGTGGGCACTCACCTGCTTGGACCTCCCTTCTAAAGCTGCAGCCTGTCCACTTCCCTCTATTGGCAGAAGGCAGAAAAACCTCTCTCTCTGTTTCTTTCTGTCTCTGTCTTGCTGTTTCTGCCTTTCTCTGTCTCTGTTCTTTCTCTTTGTCTCTGATTTTCTGTTTTTCTCTGTGTCTCTGTCTCTGACCGTCTCTGGGTCTAGTTCTGTCTTTGTGTCTGTCTCTTTTTTCCCTCTGTCTTTGTCATCTGTCCTTCTCTTTGTCTCTCTTTCTATCTTTGTCTCTGTTTCTCTGTCTGTGTCTATCTCTGCCTCTGTGTCTATCTTTTTTATCTCTTTCTGCCTCTATCTCTTTCTTTATTTCTGCCTCTGTGTCTCTCTCTTTTTTAATCTTTCTGCCTCTCTTTCTCTATTTCTCTGTCTCTATGTCTTTCTTTTATCTTTTTCTGTCTGTCTCTTTCTCCCTCTCTGTCTCTGTATTTCTTCTGTGTCTCTCTGTCTCTGCCTTCTTATTTCTATCTCTGTCTCTTTTCATCTCTCTCAATCTCTGTGTTTCTTTTTTATCTCTCTGTCTCTGTCTCTCTTTCACATGCATGCACACACACACACACGGGTGGGTCTTTAGGCAGAAATGATTCTTTTTATTTAAGAATGAATTGGGCTGAAACACATTGTTGCCATTTTCAGTTTATCAAAAAGTATACATACACATGTGTGTGTGTGAGTGTGTGTGCGTGTGTGTGAGTGTGCGTGTGTGCGCATGAGTGTGAGTGTGCGTGCATGTGTGCGTGTGTGTGTGCGTGCGTGTGTGAGTGTGTGTGTGTGCGCCTCTCTAGATAAAATGCTTCTGCCCCTCCCCACTCTCTGCCTCTGGGTAGAACACACTGATTTCTGAATAGCACCAGGAGACCCACACGCTCTGACCTGCCTGGTCTGCAGGGCCGGACTTGCAGGTAGCTGTGTCTGTACAGACACAACTGTATGTGTGTGTGAGGCCCAATCCTCTCTCTGTAGCAGAATGAGGAGATGTATCTTTTTTTCAGGATGGAAAACTACTGCTCTCTGAGCCACGCTCTCCTGTGTGGGTAGAAAGATGCTTCTCTATCAGGACCAGCTCTAGACCACACGGCCTCTTTTATTTGCTAAGGGTCTGCCTTCTGAAGTGCAAAATAATCTTTGTTATTTGGGTTGGTTTGTTCCTCCCTGCAATGAGAAAAAAATATATAGTCTTTATGCACACAGAAAAACATACCTCCTCTCTGTCTCACCCTCTCTCTTTGACACCCGCCCCCTCTACACACACACACCCCACACACACATTTTCCCTTCTCTCACTATATGCCACTGGGAAAACAAACTCTTCAGTCCTCTTCATTCCGCATATGTAGAATGATGTGTGTGTCTCCTGGGAGAAAGTCAGGAAGTCTTTTCTCTCAGTCCCTGTCCTTTTGGCCCCCCATTCTTACACACGGTGCGCGCGCACACACACATGCACACACACTCTTACAGGTTCCATCACTGGGAAAAAATGTCTCTCTTCTTTCGCTAAAGATGCACCACCCAAAAAGCCAGCACTTGATCCAGATGCAGATGTGATTGAGCCAAACTTGTGCACACACACAATCTCACACACGTGCATGCACGCACATGCTCTCACACAATTTCCTGCATGCTGAGAAATGGAGGGACTGTTTACTTCTTGGGTGATGAATCCCTAAAGAAGGGAAGTGTGTGTGTTTGTGTGTCTGTGTGTGTGTCAAAAATTATTCTGTCTTAGAGAGTGGGTCTCTGAAGTCTTTATTACTGGATGGAAATACTGGTTCCCTTGAGAAAGTTTGTACTAGGGAGAAAAATATACACATAAATTCTGTCTGTGGAAGAGGAAAATTGTGTGCGTGAGTGTGTAGAAGGTAAATATCCTTTCTGTGTTTATTTGTTTCTGCAACAAGAAAAAATGTTTTTACCCACGAAGTGTCCCCTTTTCCCCCCACACCTCCTCCACATGTGCGCATACGTGTACACACACACATACACACACGTTTTCCCTTCTCTCACTAAATATGTGCCACTGGTGAAACAGACTCTTTATTTCTCAGTATGCGGAATGAAGTGTGTGTGTGTCTCCAGGCAGAAAATCAGAAAGTCTTTTCTCTTAATCTCTTCCTTTCTCTTTCTCTCTCTCTCTCTCTCAGAAAAGTCTCTCTCTCAAGGTTTCTGACACTTGGCAAATAGGCACCCCACCACCACCAGACAGAAAAACTCAGTCACGCTGTGACAGCGGGAAGATTGTGTGTGTGTGTGTGTGTGTGTGTCCACGTGCATGCAGGAAGATGTCGCTGTCTTGTTCTGTCTGTGTCTCTGAAAGCAGACATGCAGCAAGTCCCTCTCTCTCATCCTTACGCACATACACATTTCACAGGCTCTATCGCCAGGGAAAAATACCAAGTATCTCCTTTCTTTCACTGAAGATGCACCACCCAAAAAGACAGCACTCGATCGGATCTGCGTTTGGACTGGCAGGAAGCTGCCTGGCAGGTGTCTCTGGGGGTCTCTCTCACTAGCTCCTCATCATTGGCAACAACGACACCACCCCCAGCTAAGCAACCCCCCAGAGAAAGCCCCTGACCGCAGCCCCCGCCTTTCCACCTGGGAGACTCGTGTGTGTCTGGGTACAGGCAGCAGAGAGTCGCTGTCTGTGAGTTGTTTACTCTTTCCAAGGGCAGGAAAATCTGCATCAGGCAGAAAAATCTGTTTTGAAAACACACACACACGCACATGCACATACGTACCACACACATACCACATGCATGCACACGCAGGCAAAATGCCTTTCCTTCCTTCAGGAAAGGTGCGCCCCTGGAAAGCCCAGGCACTCTTCCTCAGTTTTCTAGAAACCTGCCGGCATTGCTTGTCTTCAGAGACAAGGTGTCTCCCAATGACGAAAGTCTCTCGAGGAGGCCAACACACACTGAGAGAAACCCACTCTCCCTCTTCCCACACTCAGAAATCTGTGTGTGTGTATGCACTGTGCAGGAAAAACAAGCAAAACGAACCAAAACCAAACCTCTGTGCTCTGGCCTGTGATCCCTCCATACACAGGAGAACGTGTGTGCCATTTTCCAGGCAGAAAACACGATTTTGGACATGTGCAAGCTCACTCGGACACGCACACACTCATGCAGAAAGGCCTGAGTTTGCACCCCAGAAAAACAAGCTTTATTTCCCTCTTGGTTCCTGGCCCTGAGAACAGTCCGTGTACGCCTCTAGACAGAAAATGTTTTTCCCTTTCATTCAGAAAAGGCTCCATCTGAAGCTCCCTGTAATGAAGCAGAAGCGACCCCACCATTAGTAAAAGGCACAGCTGAGTAACTCACACTCACACGCCACTCTTTCCACACTGATAGAATCGTGCATGTGTGCGTGCTTGGGCAAGAAAACGTGTCTGGTTTGAGTCTTTCTCTGAGCTCAAAGAGACGCATTTTTTTCCAGATAGGAAAAAACCCCTGTCTTTCCAACACACACACGCGCGCGCGCACACACGTTTCCCCTTCTCTCAATAAGTTTGCACCACCTGAAAGATCATTATCTTGCTCTGTAATTCTTGGCTCTTGAGAAATCCTGTATCTCCGGTTAGAAAATACTGTCGCTCCTTGAGAAATGTCTAAAGTGCTCTGTCACCAGGCTGAACAACCTGCCATGCCCTCCCCTGCACACACACACAGTCACACCAGTCAGCAGGCGCGCACACACTCACAGCCAGAAGAGCACTGTGTGCACGTCAGTACACAACCTGTCAGCCTTTCCATGTCTGCGCACACACACACACACACACACACGCGTAGGCAGAAACCTTCCCCCTGCCCATCAAGTGTCACCACTTAAAAATCAACTTTATTTTCTTCTAATTCTCGGCTTATGAAAATCTCTGTGTGTGTGTATGTGTGTGTGTGTGTCTCCAGACAGAAAATGATTTTTTTTCCTCCTAAATTGCTTCCTCCAAAGCACCTTCCCACTGGGAGAAATGATTCCCCTCCCCAAGAAAAACACTTTAGAGAAGATCACTCCCACTCTGACTTCCTTTTCATATTGGAAAATTGTGTGTGTGTGAGAGAAAAATTGTTCCCTTTGGTCTGTTTTTTTCCCCCCAAGTCAAAAACCATGTATCTTTGTTTTTTCCAGGCAGAAAAACTACTCTCTCTCTCTTATATACACAGATGTACACACATGTGCACACACACACGCAGAATGTCTTTGTTTTCTAAGTATTTACCACCTGAAATAACCAGCACTTCCCAGTCCTCAGCCCTCAGAAAAATATGTGTTTCCAGGCAGAAAATATTCTCTGTCTCTCAGAAAAGTCTCTCTCTAAAGGTTTGCCACTGGGCAGAAATCTCTCTTTCTCTCTCACATACACACACAGCAAGAAGGAAAATGTGTGTTTGTGTTCGTGGTTGTGTGTTTGTTTTTGTGTGTGTGCTTGTGTGTGTGTGTTTGTGTTTGTGGGTACAAGCAGATGAAAGTCTCTTCATGTTGAGCTGCCTCCCTGCAAGCAAAAATATATGTTCTTTTTTCCCAGAAAGAAAAAATACCCCAACACACACACACACACACACACACACACACACACACACACACAGACATGTGGCTCTTCTCTGTGTACTACCTGAAAAACAAGCAAACAATCACTATTTCTGGGCTTGCAGAAATTATGTGCATGCTTGTTTCCAGGCAAATAACAATATTCTTAATTTTCACTCAGAAAAGTCAGTTTTCAAAACTCACTGGGCACAAATGCATTCTCCCCTAAAAGATAACCTACTCTCGCCCTGTTTCCACACTTAGAAAAGTGTGTGTGTGCGCGCGTGCGCGCGTGTGCACGTGTGGAGTAGGAAAAAACCCTCACTTTGTTAGTCTCTCTCTTCCTGCAGGCAGAAAAATATACGCATCTTTTTCTATGCAGGAAAACATGTACGTGGGGTGCGCTGGCAGACACACACACACACACACACACACACACACACAGTCTCAGGCAGAATGTCTGTTTTCTCAGTAAGTATGCACCACCTGAAATACCAACACTTCTGAAATTCTCGGCTCACAGAAATACATGTGTCTCCAGGCAGAAAATGTTCTTTTTCCCTCTCAGAAAAGTCTCTCTCTAAAGCTTTTCATCACCAGGCAAAATAAGTCCCCTCTCCCCAAGAAAGCACACACAAAATATGAAAAACACACACTGGAAAAGAAGACGACTCTGTGTGCATTCGTATGTGTGTGGTTATAAGCAAAAACGTCTCTCTGTGTGGATCTGTCTTCCTGTAAGCAGAAAAATACGTGTGTGATTTTTCCAAGTGGGAACAAAATTCTTCTCTTTCACTCTTTCCCTCTCACTGTCTCTGTCTCTGTTTCTGTCTCTCTCTCCACACACACACACCTCTTCACTGGGCTCCATTGCTAAGCAAATACGTCTTCCATTCTCCAGGTAAGTGTGCACCACCTGAAAAACACTGTTTTGTAGCTTGCAGAAAACTATGTGTATGTGTATGTTACAGGCAGAAAATGCCCTCCCTCTTTTTTTCTCTCTTTCCGTCTTGGAAACGTTTCCCCTGCCACAGCCAAGAAACACACACCACGTTAGGAAAACATAAGTAAGTACATTGCCCACTCCCCAGGTGCCACATGTTATGGGCATGTGCAAACAGCCCTGTGTGTTGCTCTGTCTCTCCCTGCACACAGGAAAACACGTGCTTGTGTGTGTTTTCTCCAAGAAGAAAAATCAACCTTTCTCTCTCTCTCTGTCTCTCTCTCCCTCTGGCGGAAAAAATCATAGTTTATTGCTTTTTCCCACCAGCAGAAATATCTCCTACCTTAACCCCTTACACGGGCTGGAGACCTGCACACACTCGCCCTGCAAATCTGAAAATCTGGCGCTCCCCCTCCCACTCTTTAGAAAAAGGGGCATGGGTCACTGTCACCCATTTTCTTATGAGAACAGAGTGCCTGCGTTATTCTCTCTTTAGCTACGATAGCGCTCTCTCTCTCTCACACACACACACACACACACTCACACACTCTTTCCACGTCTGAAAAGGGTGTTTGTGTCAGTGTCTGGGCCCAGTGTCTCTGTGCATTTACTCTGCAGCCTGTGCAGGCAGTGCCTTTCACTCATAGGAAAGAAGGCATTTTCTCTCCCACTGCCCGATCCCCAGGGGCCTCTCAGGGACCTTCCTCCTGCCCCCAGCACCTGGACCAGGTGGGAACCGGCCTCCCCTTGCAGGGAGACGGTCTGTCTTCCTCCGGGCTGGGATACACAAGTGATCCCAGCAGGAGATCAACGTACCCCGTGACACCCTTGCGTCAGACGCCCCTGCCCAGAAAGAGGGGACCCTCCACTTCACTGGACCCAGCCCGTGCCGGGCCCCTGAGGACACTGGGCAGCAGTCTCCTAGGATGCCCCCAGGCTTGGAGCGGGGCCGGGTATCTCGGTGTCAGGCAAGTTTGTCCCCACCGAGTCACCCCAGCGGGGGTCCCTCCTCCAGCCCCCTGAATCTCTTGTCTCCGGGACCACGTCTCATCTAGGCTTCATCAGGGGCGATGACAACAACCATGACTTTGCCCCAGGAACCCGACTGGGGGGCATTGGGCCCGAGGGAAAAGGGGCCAGCAGGCTATCGCCCCCCCCCCCATCCCCCGCCCCCGCACTCTGGCGCAGCGAAGTCTGCAGCTCTCTGGGCCCTGGTGCCGCCGAAGCCGCCCCCACGCGCCGCGCTCACTCGTTGCACAACAGCGCCCCCACGAGGTCTCTGGCGGAACTGCCGGCAACGCGGCGGTCGCACGCCCTGGTCCCCCCTCCGGCTGTGCGGATCCCGAATCTCTGCTTGGCTCCGAGCTGCCTGCTCTCAGCCGACCCGCAGAGACTCACGCCCCTGACCCACTGGACAGGTGTACTGTCTTTCTTTGTATACAATGTTCCTTTCCTTTCTTCTCTTCTCATAGATGTTCAGATTCCAAGGGACTTTTCTAGAAGCTTCCAGAAACCTTTCCTTTTAAGGGCCCAAGAGACCCTGATTTCAGGGACACAGTGAACCCCACTTAGGACGCCAAGAAAAGGGACTTGTCTCCAATCTCCTGTCCTAGAATGTGCAGACTTGGGGGCTCTCCTGTACTCGTGGGTCCCGCACATCTGTCCAGCCCTACCTGGTTCACCAGAGGCAGCACAGACAGACTGAGCACACAGACGTGGGCTCAATTCTCTGCCCATCCACTCACTGTCGGGGGAACTTGAACAACTCACATTGCCTTTCTGTGCCTCAGTCTCCCCATCTGGCACTGGACTAAAAGGACACACCCCCTGGTAGAATTTCTGGGAAGATCACATGAAGTATGAAGCTTTGAGAGCTTTTGTACCCGACAGGCTCTCAGGAGGCAGCAGTCCAGACGGTGGAGGGATCATTATTATTAAGCAGGCACAGCTCCCAGCCGAGAGGGAACTGGATCTCCCTGGCATAGACCACCCCAGGATGGTTATGGGATGGATACCTCTGCAGGCGTTCAAGTGGAGAGGCTCAGGAGGATGCCAGGAACGTCTGCTTTTGCTGGGGTCGGGAATTCAAATGATTTGTGTTTTCTGTATCCCAGCTAAGAAGTTCTGGCCCAGGGCAATTTTTCTGATGCCCTCTTGTCTCCTCTTAACAAGGATTAGCTCAGCAATGTAGACAAGACCATAAAATATACCACCTTAGCCAGATCCTAGGGAGGCCACTAATGGAGCCACACAGAGCCAGGTCCACGGGGGCATCTCAATCACAGCTGGGAGATGAGGCAAAGTCACCGTCGTCCTCACCCACCCACCCCCCATCCTGGTGAGGTCAGAGCTCAAAACCTGTCTTTATCCCAGTCCGGTCTCACAGGGCGTATTTGTGCAGCTTTAAAGTCCTTCCCGGTGTCCTACCCACGTCTCCCTCTCAACCCGCTGGCTGAGATAGGCTAAAGAGAGCATCACTGCTTCAACAGATTTTATTGAGGACCTGTTATCTTTTGGGAGCCGTGCTGGCTGCTGGGGACACAGCCTGAACAAGATAGGTCCCTCTTCTCTCAAGGAACTGACATTCTGGTGGAGAGAGGACAAAAAACATGTATTAATAAGTAAACAAGACAGTTTCAGAAGACAAAGGCTGTGAATGAAGCAAAATAGGATGGAGAGTAGTTGGAGAGGGCTCCTTTACACAAGGGGAGGGGGGCAGGGATAAGAAGAAGGAGTTGGCCAAGTGCAGAACAGCAGGAAGGGTATTCTAGGCAGAGTGAGTAGCAGGCAGAGGCCCAGGGGTCGGGGAGAATGAGCTCTGCCCATTTGAGGAATGGCAGGAAGGCCCCTGGGGCAGGTGCGCAGTGGTCAGGGGAGGAGTGGTCAGGGAAGCGGCCAGAGCTGGCTTGTGCTGGATGCAAAGAGAATGTAAGGGATTGGAGTACTTAATAAATATTTGTCAGTGAGTGAATGCATAATTTGATCTCTCCATGTGCAGTTGACCAGATGACCAAGGTTTGCCAAGTCGGCTTCTGTCCATTTTCTCTACTCAATGGCGTCAGCTCTCAAAGACCTCTTGCTTCAGAGCCCCTCTCTGTGCTCCTGTGAGGGCGGGGGTGAACCCTGAAAAGCCATCTCCTTGTGGGCATTGCTGTTGTGTTCTCAACATTCTTGCACGTTGACTTAAAGCTATTCAACTTCTTTATGAGCATCGGAGGGAGAGGAGCCAGATCCACACTCTGGACTCTTGACTCCAAGTTTGAAATAAAATATTTAAACAGCCCATCTCATGATATTCAAAACCATAGTCTGAAATGTGTTCTGTAATAGTCATTGATACAAAATGCCTAATTCCCAAATTACCAGTCTACAGAGTTCCCAAGGAAGAAGCGTGGATATGAAACAGCTGCGGACTCCAGTGTTTCCTGGATGGCCCGAAACAGTTGTTCTCACTCAGTTTCACTTGAGAATCACTTTCAAGGAGGAGACTTTTTCAGTTTGCCATAAATCTTACCATGTTTATTTTTAGAAGTTTCAGCTCCATGATAATTTGCAAATGATAAATGTTTTGAACCCACATAGGACTGAACTTCCCCAAGAGGAGACTGGATTACATTAGATGAAATGGAAACAGAAGTCAAATTTTGGGGAACACTAACCTCCTTGCCATGAAACCATCCATTGTGGATGTGCCCTCATCGTGGAACCTCACCTGCAATGTTTATGTGCTGGAAATAGAATTATATCAGCCCTTCACACTTTAGTCTAAACATGAGGCACTTGTTCCTGCTCCCCACCATGAATCCATGTGAATCCTAAAAACTAAGATATCTTTTGTCCCAATTTCACAGTGGACAAATGAAGGAGCAGTGGATCTGTGGCCACCAAAGTCTGAAGATGGCTTTGGAGGTTCTGGGTGATGCTGGGGGCTCCAAGATTTCTGAGAATCTTTGAGAAGTCCACACTTGGTGACTGGAAAGCTATCCAGGGCAAGGCAAGTGTTGATCCTCACAAACAAGAATTTCCCAAAGTTGAGAGAGAAGCCCTGCTGAGGAAGCAGGAGTACTAAGCTTGAGTGTTGGCTTCTCCTCTGCCTGTGTGACAACAGCCAAGCTCTAGGCCCATGAGGAAAGAGTCTGAATCCCTAATCCAAACCTTTTAGTTCTCAGCTAGGAAACAGGAGCTTAGTGAAAGAAGGCACTGCCAGGTTGCCAGTGCAAAAGTTGTCCTTTCTGAGCCTCAGTGTAAACCCACAGGGGGTGTCTTCCTTACAGTCACGTGAGCAGGCCAAGCCTTCCTTCTGACTCCCAAGTCATCTGTGGACAGAGAGAGCTGGAGAAAGGGTTTCCTAGAGCACTAGCAAGCCTCTGGCCAGACATACCTCCCTTGAGTTCCATCAGAAATGGATAAACCTGGGTGCAGAGTTACATAAACATAGGCAGGTGCATCCAGATCCCAGAGCCTTATTCCTGGATGTAACGTTTCTTGCGAGGTGCGGCTCCCTGCTTGCTGCAATCCAAGGAGTGAAAACGTATTTTATATCTTCTCCTCAAGAGGAGAAGAAAATAAAGAAAGAAGGAAAAACAATAAAAGAAGGGTAAAAAGAGGAGAGGGGAATTGAGCTACGTTGGGTTCATCTCAGTCATAAAATGAGGGATGACCTCTGTAAAGTTCATATTCTTTCTGCCTCTTGTCCAATTGTTTAAGCAATTACTGAGTGTCTCCTGTGTTCCGGGGGCTATGCTTCAGCCTGAGGTTACAAAGAGTAGCAGGACTTGGCTGTGTCTTCGGTAAACCCCTACTTTCTACACTCAAGTTAGGGAGATAATGTTGAGGAGTTTAGCTTTTGCTTACTTGTTTCTTTTCTTTTCTTTTTCCCTTTTCCATTTCCCTAGCCCTGTTTCTGCACCTTGCTCTTTCCTTCCTAGCTCTGCTCTCTCCATCTCTCTTTGACCACCGTGTACAGTAATACTTTTATTCATTGAGTGTATTACATTGAGTTTTATCTCATGTGTCCTTTACTTTAGAAATGAATGACTGTGTGATTCATGGAACCTCTCTCCACACACAGGATTCATTTGCTTTTTGGTGTGTGGGACTCTGGATGGAAAACATTTCTTGTCCTTGAATTTAGGAGCACTTCTAGCATGCCTCCTGTAAAAGATTGGAAGTTCTATTGGCTACATTTTTGGAGGACTGATTTTAATCATAAATATATAGGCTCAGCAAGACACCCAGAAAAGTAGGATGTTTTTTTCAGGGCTCCTAGCCTAGCGCTCAGGTGAGAACACAAGTTGTTTAGATTCAGGGGCATTATGGTGCTCAAAGTTGACTTTAAATGAATGATAGAGTGAGAGTAGCTGGTTGAAAGGTTTGGTGATTAGAAAAGGTCTTTCTAGCTTCATTTTTCTCAAGCAGTGTGAAATATGCATGGCAAGTCTTATTTTCTATTTAGGCAGATCCATCCCTTTGCTGTCGATAAGAACAAAACCAAAAAAGGTCACAATTTTTCACTGTCAACAAGAAACAAAGAGCAAATGAATTAGGGCTGCAGCCTGGAAAAACAGGAGCCAGGATGGGAAAAACAAGAAAATGAGAGCTGGCCCTCATGCGTTGCTTCGTGGTCCTCATGGGCCTGCTGAGGACCCCCTGCCCTACCCCCAGAGGTGAGGCCTTCTCATTCTTCATATCTTTGTGATCTTCGGGCATTGTGTCTTTGAAAGGAAGGGGGGCAAAAGAAGAAAGGATGAGACAGAAGATGGAGGCCCCCACCAGAAGTGGAAAACCGGAGTTGCACTCACCCAAGGAACCACAATCTACTTCTTGAGCAGATTTCCCTGAAACACGTTTATTTTGTTTATTTATTCGATTATTTTTTGAGGCAGAGTCTTGCTCTGTCACCCAGGCTGGAGTGCAGTGGCTTGATCACAGCTCACTGCAACCTCTGCCTCCCGGATTCAAGTGAATCTCCTGTCTCAGCCTCCTGAGTAGCTGGGATTACAGACATGCACCACCACACATGGCTAATTTTGTATTTTTAGTAGAGATGGGGTTTTACCATGTCAGTCAGGCTGGTCTCAAACTCCTGACCTCAAGTAATCCACCTGCCTCGGCCTCCCGAAGTGCTGGGATTACAGGCATGAGCCACCGTGCCTGGCCTTCGAACTGCAGTATTTTCCATGCTCCATGACATGTTTAATAGGCATCTTTAAAAATGGCGGTGCAGGAAGTTCACCCACACAGCAAACAACCCTATATTTTGCATCTGAATTCTCCTCTGTGCTTCATCAGGCATAACTCATTGTGAGGGAGCACATTCAGATGGCAAGAAGAGATTTCCCAGACCCTATTGACTGTTAGGTACCTGCTAGGTACATGCGGTCTAGGTCCTCATTAGCATGGGAAGTTTGGGAACAACAGGCAGAGCTTTCTCTGGTCGTGCACACAGTGAGGAGGATCCAACAGATGTAGGAGGAAACAGGAAGTGGATGTGTGGTCCCCTCACCTTCGAAGCAACAAGCAACTCAGCCACATGATGAACCAGGAAGGAAAATGTCTGACTGATAATAGATGACAGAATGAATCATGGGAAGAAGGTCCCTTTGGGTCAGGGGTCCCCAGTCCCCAGGGCATTGACCTGACGTGTCAGGAACCAGGCTGCACAGCAGGAGGTGAGTGGCAGGGGAGCGGGCATTACTGCCTAAGCTTTGCCTCCTGTCAGATCCGCAGTAGCACTGGATTCTCATAGGAGCACGAACCCTATTGTAAACTGCACAGGCGAGGGATCTGGGTTGCACACTCCTTATGAGAATCTAATGCCTGATGATCTGTTACTGCCTCCCATCATCCCCAGATGGGACCATCTAGTTGCAGGAAAACTAGCTCAGGCTGTCACTGATTCTACATCATGGTGAGTTGGAGAATTATTTCATTATATGTTATAATGTAATAATAATAGAAATAAAGTGTACAACAAATATAATGCGCTTGAATCACCCAGAAACCATCCCCCTCCCCAGTCCAGGAAAAAATTGTCTCCCATGAAACCAGTCCCTGGTGACAAAAAGGTTGAGGACTGCTGCTTTAGGTTATAAACCCCAAATGGCCCCTGTGTGAAATGATAGGGAAGTTTATATTATTAGTAATATTAATTTTTATTTCATAAAGAGTTGCCATTGAGATACAGCCATTATTTATTTTTTTAAAAAAAACTTGACATCTATTTTCAAATTCTTTTAATGAGGTTACTGCAGAAAAACATGAGGAAGAGACAGAGATGGGGTAAGGGGCAGACAGAGGAGAGAGAGAGAGAGAGACACTTTGGAAAGTAGATTTAAGCTAGGGGACGGGTTGAGAGGTGCAGCAAACCACCACGGCACACGTTTACCTATGTAACAAACCTGCATGTCCTGGACTTGTATCATGGAACCTAAAAGAAAATAAAATTAAAAAAAAGAAAGTAGATTTAAAAGGCAGCTGTTTGAGAGGCAATGAGAGTCTCTGTTGAGAGTGAGAAGAAATTGCCAGGAAATTCATGCTGGCTTAGCAAGTAAACTACCTCTGAAGAAGCTGATTAGTGTTTTATTTCCACCCACCCCAATGTTCAGGCTCCGGGGACTGTAGGAGGCCACCCGAGATAAGCATGCAAGCGTCCCATCATGAGAGACCCACCAACTCCATCTGTCACTCTATTACCCCACTTCATGTATTCACTTTGAAATTATGGTGGGAAGTTGATGCCTCGAACAGTCTGCCTTTTGGCAACCGACTTCCTCTTGTGTCTGGAGCCATCAGGTACACATTCACTGTTGCTCGGATCAAGGGCCCCTCCTTGGGCCCTGGCCCCAGGGCCAGAGCTGCGCCAGTGCTCTCAGCTCCCCCAAACCCTCTACACCCACCTTCCACTGCATGGGAACACAGCATTGCCAGATCTTTTGACTTTTCCAGAGGAGCTGCAGATGACAAATTGTGGCTCCATCTGGGGTTTCATAATTCAACTCCTAAATTGCATTGCTAAAGGGCAGCAAATGCCACGGCCCTCTTCTGGAAGGGCCCACACGTCTTTGCCCACAGACAGTATTTACCAAACATGCCGACGTAGCCTCCTAAGCAGATGTGAGGACCATCTGGCCCAGCCAGGTGTTTTCTCCCACCCTCTGCTCTCTTGCCAGCCTCCTTCTTCCCGTCCTCATCACCAGGCTGTAGCTGGCTTCAGGGGCACCATCTCCAGTTGCCATTTCAGACCCTTCCCGTTGAGGGATTTCTGGGCCCATTGAGGGATTTTTGGGCCCCGTTACCTCTAACTTCGCTTCTTCCAAGGCCATGTAGAGAATGGCTTGGTGTTTCTAATTGGGGGAGCATTTTGTTCCTGGGTGATTGTTATTGCAGAAGGAGTTTATATTGCACTTAGAATGGCAAAGACTTTGCACAGTGTCACTGTGTGTTCTTGGGCAGAAGCCAGGCCTTGTTAAGGAGATACCAGTGTTTCTGCAGTGCCCGGAAGAGGGTATCCTCTGCTCCTCAGAATAGGCCAGTGTCAGGAAAGAACATTCCTCCACCTGAATGTGAACAAGCCAGAGAGAGAACAGGGCCGGTGCCCACAGCCCCTGGCAGATCATCCGAAACCTGACATCTGCTGAAGGGGAAGAACTTTGCCCTGGGCACCTGGGAAAAATGAGAGTGTGACCTGCCACCTGGCACTATGACCATCAGACATGGTGGACAGCAAGCCAAAATAAGGGCCCTGGGAACAGCTGGGGCCGTGCGGCTCCACCACCATCTGGAAGTAGCGAGCCATGGGCCCTGTGGGGTGGGAGGAGCAGCAGGCAGCTTCCGAGTCTCGTCCACCCTCGGAGCTGGGCCTCCTTCGCACTTTCCACTCCGAGAGCGTTTTCTAAAAGCACCTCCCATGCAAGGTGCTGTTGTGAGGGTTTTGCACTTATTCACTTGTGGAATCCCCATGAACACCTTTGCGGGTAGGGCAGGGGTGTCTGGCAATGTCTAAAGACATCTCTGATTGTCACAGCTGGAGGGAGTTGCTGGCCTCTGGGGACAGAGGTTGAGGATCCCTGAGGCAGGGATTGGTATTGTCAGTCCTGTTTTACAGATGGGAAGACTGACAGAGATTCAGGGACCCACTCAGGGGCACCCGTGACTGTGCAGGAACCTCTGCTTCTCCGTGGCCCACTGTGTGCCCCGCTGACCTGTGTGCGTCCCTGCCAGCCCCCATACTCGTCTCTCCACTTGGGCAGAGATCACCCTGTTGAATGCTCGAGAGATCCCTTGTAAGAAGGCTGCACGTACAGCACACGCTGTTGGGACCTGTTGGTTCCCCAAATTAAATGATTTGGGAGAACTTTCAAAAGAAGCAGCCAGAGAAAACCCCACCCTACCGATCTGACATCGGGGGAGCACAGGCCAAACTCAATAGAGGCTTTTTGTTTAAACCTCGCACTCTTGGATCATAAAAAGAACATCTGCATTTTCACATATTTTAACACGTAATAATCCAAGAAGTGTGAATAATAAACACTTGGATAGGGCTGATTTCTTCCCTTCTCCCACCAGACAGGACTCGGTCAGATGCCTCCAGATGCTGGAGCTCTCGTGACCGTGCCAGGGACCTCCTTCAAGAAGCAGGAACGGCACCGAGGAGCCCAGTGGGGCATCTAGCTGCTTTGCAGAGTAAGGCACAGATGGCAAAATTTTCACGCCGGGTTACCAAGAGTGCTGTAGGTTTTATAATTGCAAGAGTCTGTTTTTTTCCCCTTGATCCTGCTAAGTTGGACAGTGACCACCGTCTGTTAAATACCTTGCAAAAAGCCTTTTCAACAGCTGGGCTGTTCTGTACATTTAATCTCAGTCCGGAAGGAGGAGGGAGAAAAAGCCTCATCAGTAAACACCAGCAAGCCACCAGCTGCTACCACCGTGTCCTGCAAGAGTCTGACCCCAAACTCCTCTCCCTGGAGCTCCTCGTTCCCGAAGCCCCTTTCAGGGGGATAGAATATGTTCTTTAACACTGAGCACTCAGGAGTAAAGTGCCTGCGAACACAAATGAAAGGGTTACTCTCTCTGCAGCATTTTGCTGACTTGCTAAGGTGCGTGAAGATAGACCCCACTCATTTTTAAACAAAAGGGGTAAATGGGTTTCTCTCATACAGGGAAGATCTGGGGCCATCATCCTCTGTTTTCAGCACTTGGCTTACACCCTAAACCCTGATAAACAGTTCTTTTGTTCTCAACATTCAGATGAGATTGAATCTCTTCCAGCACAGATCACCTGCAGCCTGGGAAAGCGTTCTAGTGCCATCTTGAGCTGCTTTGTAGAAGGGACCGGAATGATCCAGAAACTGCTGGACCTTGTATGCAAGGCTGTCTCCCGAGGCATCAAGCTGCTCTCTGTATCCAGGTTTCCAGACCCTTGGCATCTACTCTCCTTTGAATTCCCAGCCGACCTTACTGACCCCACATCAAGTGGGAATGCGCTGAGGCCTTTGGAGGTGGCCGTTTGAGCAAAGCTAGCCACGCTCACCTCCCTCCTCCCACCCTCCCTGAGGCCCTGGAGGCACGACTCACTCTAGTAAAGGAGGTAGCCCCTGATGGGACCAGGCAGAATTAACTCAGGGGTCAGCCCTGACCCTGGCCTCTTTGAGCTCTTCAAACATCATTTAACAGCAATTAGGTAATTGGGGAAGGTAGATTTCCTGAGAATTAGTCCAGGATTGGGGTTAAGAGGCATTGTATGTGGAATCAGAGGGACATGGCCAGGCAGAGACTTCTTGTATACAAAACCTGTCCCTTCTACCCTGTTTTCCTTCCAACTAATCAGCCACCCACACTCCACCTCCAAGCCGCCACCTGGGAGTTTTCAGTGTCTTGTATGGGCCTCACATTGCCCCAGGCCCAGGTGCCCCACTCAGCAGGGCTCAGGTTTCAGCAGCCCCAGGCAGAGTTCTGTCTAATTTATGCAGTTCCGTTTAACATGGCAGAACTCAGGGCGAGTGGGGCCCCTGCAGCCTGTCCTTGGCCAGCTCCCACACCTGCAGTGCCTCAGCGTGCCCAGGGCACCCCGAGTCCCTTATAGAGGCTGGCATTTCCTCATTGCATGCCACTCTCTGCCCTTGCCCCACACATGGGAAACCAGGGTGTTTTCAGGATGCTTCTCTAAGATAATGCCAAGAGACTCCTCTTTCCCTGAGACTCAAACTTTCCCTGAAGGAGCAGGGTTGTCTGTGCCTTGAGTAAAAGTAAGCATATTCTATGGTTGCTCTGATTAGGGTGGGATTAAAGTTTTTGTTTTGTTTCTTTTACATGGCATTTATTAAACATTTCTTTATAATGAAGAATAATACTCATATGGCGCTGGTTCACAACCAAGGGAGGTGGTTTGCCCTCCAGGAAACACGTGGCAATATTGAGAGACATTTTTGGTTGTCACAATTGGGTGGGAAGTTGGGCGCCCCTGGCATCTAGTGGATATAGGCCCAGGATGCTGCTAAACACCGTCCAATGCGTGGGACAGTCCCCCACAACAGAGTCACCTGGCCCCTAGGGCCAGTAGTGCTGAAAGCAAGATCTGACCTGACATGCAGCAAATTGTCAGAAGCTTAAGTGTGTATGTCAGTGTGTTTTTACATATAGACACTCTGGGTTAGTTTCCTAATGCTGCTGTTAAAAATTACAAACTTAGTGGCTTGAAGCAATACAAATGTATTTGTTGTTAGTTCTGGCAGTCAGAAGTCTTAAAATCAAGGAATCAGCAGGAGTGCATGCCTGCAGAGGCTTTAGGGATAAATCTGTTTCCCTGCCTTTTCCAGTGTTCAGGGGCCGCCTGCATTCCTTGGCTCATGGACCCATCCTCCATCTTTCAAGCCAGCAGTGTAGCATCCTTAAATGCTCCTCTCTCTCTGATCCTCCTGTGTCCATCTTATAAGGCTCCTTGTGATGACATTGGGCCCACCCAGATAATCCAGGAGGATCTCCCCATATCAAGATCCTTAACCTAATCAAATCGGCAAAGTCGGTGTTGCCATGTAAGGTGACATGCCTATAGGTTCGGGGTTTAGATTTAGGACATGGACATCTTTGGGGCTGTTATTCTGCCTTCCACATAGACTCAAATAAAAGTGAACACTACTTCTGTGATCCAGAGGCTCCTGTGTGCCTCCTTTCCACCAGAACCTCCCCAGCACCATTCTGATCTGTATTACCAAAGAACACTTCGCCTGTTCTTAGGGTGAATGATTTTTAAAAATAAACCCCTCTTTATTAAAGGCTACATTTGAAACATTAACACAATTATGAAGAAATCCCACCATTGGATCACTAGAAAGCTGCAGAGAAATTCCCAAGTTGAACATTCAAACCCGGCTTAGAAAGGACCAGAACTTAATTAGAGTGAGACGTGGTTATTTTACAGTGAGACAGATTCATATTTATCATGGGATGGGAGGGCCTGGGAAGGAGGAATGAGAGATGAGGTGTACATTCCAGTAATTAAATATGTTCTCAGAGGAGCAAACCATGGCAGAATTGTAAAGATGCTTAACGTAGCTTTCTAAGCCACTGGTGCTAGTATACAAATTGTCCTCTGGGTGAGGAGCATGGAGACTCGGCTACTCCATGGGTCTAGAACGTTAGGTTTGATGATGGCAAATTGCAGTTCATCCAACAAATACTGCAGTGGGACTTGTTGCCAATCCCCAAGGTTCAGGGAGTAGGGGGTCAGGACCGGAACGTGAAAGTGACCAGACCCAGGCATTATCGGAGCTCACTATCTATGGAGAGAGGTAGTCACCTAAATGGCGTGTGATATGTCATGTTTGGTGCCAGAGCTTTGGGCTGGGAGGGCAGGGGCATCTGTGAAGGCCGTAGGAGAGAAGCAGAGCTGGACAGCCTGGGGAGAGGCGTGGGTGGGCACATGGCGCCCCGTGTGCCTGGGAAGAAGTCAGCAAGGCCTGTGCTTGGTGGATTCTGAGCGGGCTCCTACTGTGCTGGACCAAAGCAGGAAAATTGAAGGCCCACTAGGAGGTGAAACGCAGCAGCTGATAGGAGAGGCTGGTGCCTGAACTGGAAAAGTCACAGGATGGAGGGAGCAGCTGGAGATGGATTCAGAGGGTTGGGGAATGATTGCATTCTGCCGAGCCAGTGAGGCTCATGGCTGGGATGTTGGGGTGATGGTGATCCAGACAAGAGCTGCTCAGTGGGAAGGGGAAGGGACAGGGATGAATCTTGCTTTTAAGCACATTCCCTAGGATGGGATTTTTTAGAGCAATTTTACATTTAGGGAAAAATTGAACAGAAAGCACAGAGAGTTCCCACACATGCCCCATACTCCTCCCTAACTAATCCTGTTATTATTAACATCTTACCTTTGTGTGCTACATTTGTTACAGTTGATGAACCAATATTGATGCATTATTATCAGTTAAAGTTCATAGTTTATGTGAGGGTTGACTCTTGGTGGTGTATACTCTATGGGTTTTGACAAATGTATAATGTCAGGTGCCCACCATTACAGGATCATACAGAGTCATTTCGCTGCCCTAAACATCTCCCGAGCTCCACCTGTTCATCCCTCCCTCCCCCTTGAACTCCTAGCAACCACTGATCTTTTGACCATCTCTATAGATTTGAATTTTCCAGAATGTCATGTAGTTGGACTCACACAGCATGTGGCCTTTTCAAACTGGCTTCTTTCACTTAGAAAGATGCCTTTTTTTTTTTTTTTTTTTTTTTTTTTTTGGAGTCTCACTCTGTCACCCAGCCTGGAGTGCAATGGCACGATCTTGGCTCACTGCAACCTCCACCTCCCGGCTTCAAACAATTTCGCTGCCTCAGCTTCCTGAGTAGCTGGGATTACAGATGCACGCCACCATGCCCTGCTAATTTTTGTATTTTTAGTAGAGACGGGGTTTCACCCTGTTGGCCAGGCTGGTCTCGAACTCCCAACCTCAGATGATCCACCCGCCTCAGCCTCCCAAAGTGCTGGGATTACAGGTGTGAGTCACAGCACCAGGCCCACAAGATGCTTTTATGGTTCTCTATATGACTTTCCACGGCTTGCTGTGTCTTTGAATTTTCAAGGTAATGTGTTAGTATGATGGTTGTGAAGCCTGAGATCAGAAGAAGCCATAAGACACCAGATAAAGCCATCAGAGGAGCAATGTTTTGCCAGCCAATGGCTCAGAGCCCACCCTGTCCCCACCCTGCCACTAGGAACCCTTGCCCAGTTCTAGAGGGGGCAAGATCATGGATGTGTCACTGGCTAATGTCCTTGTCCAAGAGTGACCCAAAGACAGGTAGAGTTTCCTAGAAGACCATGTTACCTGCCTTCATGGGCAGAAGAAATTTCTCCTTTACCTTTCTAGAGAGTCTTACCCAGGCAGCTCAGAGACCTCTGTGCTTAGGCTGCTCCTGGTGGGGTGAGGGGTAGATGGCAAACAGCCAGCTAAGGTCCTGTCTCCCCTCCCCATGAGACTCAAGGGTCCCACCATCTGGGGCACGCTGGCTGCTTTCCCTGCCCAGCATGTCCAGCGGGCTGTTTTGATGAGCTTACCCTGGAACATACGGGGCCTCTTCACATGTTTTTCTTTTTTTCTTCTTCTTATTAAAACAATAATAGCTGGACTACAAAACTATGAATCTGGCAGTAAATTATGGGAAATTTATTGCTATGGTTGTTTTTCAAAAATTGGCCATATTATCCCAGAGGAGGTACAATTAAACATTGACGAAAAAAAGTCACACGTGATTTGGATGGCGCCTCTTGTCTGAAGGTTTCAGAGACCGCCTATCCTTTTTCCATCAAATGCTCTGCAGATGACCTCAGAAGCTGAGAAGTGGCAGAGCTCTATCCAAGATTAAACACAAAGTCGTCCATGGAACCATCACGCCTCATTCCTCGCTGTTCCCTGTTGCTCTTGCAGCCTCCTGTTTGTGTTTCAGAACATGCTTATTGTGTGGTAGGACCTAGGAGCCACCAGGGCTCCGAAAAGAGCTTGACCTTGACCAGCGGGCTTCCAGCAGGGTCAAGATATTGCCAGAACAGCCAGGAATTGGGAAACTGATGAGAGAAGAGAAGAAAATCTTGTAAATAGACATGTGGAAGATGGTGAGAAATTGAGAGAAAAAATGACAATGTAGGTTAAAGAGGGTCCCAATGACAGAATCCTCCCAGAAAGGTGTTCAAAGAGGGAAGAGTACAGCTTGGATTCTGGAGAAGAGGGTTCTTGCTGTGCCTGGGGTTGTGGTAGTCATAGCAGTCTGGGGGAGAGGGTCCACATATTTAGGGCCCTGGGATCATGCAGAATGATGGAGAGTATAATCCCAAATAAAGGTGCTGGGCAACACCACTTGTAGATTTCAGGGAAGGAGAGAGATGGCAGCCAATGGTGTGGTCCAGTGCAAAGAGTGGCTGAAGGTCTTAGGTGGGAAGATGCTCCCCAGGGGAACAGGCCCTGGGGAGGTGTGTCCTGTGGTTGTAGCCATGGTGAAGTGGAGACAAGTCTGAGTAGATGCTGGGGGTCTTGAAAGCCACCTAGAGAATATCATTTGTTCATTCCTTCCACCTACACCCACTGGGCACCCACTATATGCCAAGCACTGTGCAGGGCAGAGAGCAAGCCCTGCCTTGGGCCATTCAGGCTTTGTTCTGCAGGCAGTGGGAGCCGTGGAGAGCTGATGAGTGATGGAGGGCCAAGGTGACTCTGGGTTCTAGAGAGACGCTCCAGGCACACTTCTTCCCTTCACCCAGTCATGTTTCCTGACCTCACGTCTGGTGTTATCTCTGTGGGGAAGAATGTTTCGTCTCACTGTCTCATCCCAACTCAGGATGGGTTCCTTGGAGTAGGCATGGAGAACGTCTATCCAGACCATCCCCTGGATGGACTTTGATTTGTGCAGGAGGGGCTCCATGAACATCCTAGCCCCGTGAACCTGCTTTGGATGTCTGCAGATCCAGGTTAGAGTCCAGGCTTTGCCTCCAGCTCCCCCCATGACAGAGCAAGTCATTTAGCGCCCTGGATTGTAACAGTAGCAGCGGCAGCAGCTCTCGCCAGGGCAGTGTTCAGACTCATTCATTCATTTCTCTTTCGTCGCTGGGTCAGCCTCCTGCTCACAACCACCCTTTGAAGTGGACACTATTAAGATTCTTGTTTTACAGAAGAGGAAACTGAAGACTCAAGAGGTGAAAGAAATCACTGGCCCCAAGGCCACCCAGCCAGTGTCACAGACGGGGCTTAGATCTGGGGTTGCCAAGTCCTGCAGGCTGGCACTACCTCACCTAGAGGGTTGGCATGTACTGGGTGAAATGCCAGTTTGGAGTCTGTGACCATCCTCTGCCATTTGACATGCCTAGGGATGACGCTGCAGATGGAATGAAAAGCCCCAGCTGGTTGGCTTTCATATCATGCTCTTCCCTGGTAGCTTCCCAGCCCTGGAGAGCCGCAAACAGTGAAACTGTGAGAGAAAGAGGTCTGCGTGGCTATTCCACCACTCTTTCTGTCCTACCTGATTCACCTCTGTCTTGCCCTTCCTCAGCCACAGCCAGGCCTGTAACTGGAAAGTGGTATCTCCTTCGTTTTTGACACTGGAATAACTATTCTGGCAAGTTTATTTCCTCTGTTTATATCATTCTGATCTGTCCAGTTGGTCTATAGGGACCCTGACAGGAGCAGCTGACAGAGGAACAAGAGGAGGGAGGCAGGGCCTGGGGTTCTGGAAGGAGATGGTGGCAGTGGTGGGACAGAAAGATTTTAGTCTGTTCATCGAGGCTGTGATACGTTCCAGCTCTCTGTTTTTCTAGCATTTCGTTGTGATTAGCCTTGTGGCGAGTCCACCTGGGTCTTTCTGGAAGGTTGCTGTCCCTCCTGCTTGGGCTATGTATCCAGGATCCTTGGAAGAAACTGTTCTGGTCAGCTTTGAGGAAAGGGAGATATCCTAGGCTTTTTCTGCACATGGTCACCCCCAGACAGCCCCAGCTTCTTCAAGAAGGCTTCAGAGCAGCGAGAAAGCACGCAGGAAAACACATCCTCCCAGCTGTTGGGAAGCCTGGCTTTCAAGGATTTGCTTCGTTTTTTGGATCTTGGTAGAAATACGTAAAACGATGCTCCTAAAAGGCTGGGAAGATGGCTGGACTGCGCAGCTGGCTGGGACTCCAGTGAAATTAAAAATAAAGAAGGAGAAATGGTGGGAAATTATTGCAAAAATATTTTCTCCAAATTGAGGAGGGCAGTAGGGAGATGAGAAGAAATAACTTATTGGAGGTTGGGGAAAGGGCAGGACTTGCTCTAATAAACATCTTACAAGAAAGCCAAGGAGTGTCTTTCTTGGATCCATAACAAGTCGTGCACTCAACATGCTCCAGGAATACGGCCCAGTGGGATAAACGAAGGAATCCACATGCTATCAACATATAGTAGCAGGCACTAACGAGCTCACACCCTAAAACAAAGCAGATGGGGCTTTGTTGGAAGAAAAAACCTTACGTTAGGTTTCAGAGGTATTTTAGGGTAATGATAATGACACCTATTTTCTGCTTTGTCCAAAGCTTCCCTATCGTTGTCAATCGGACAGCACTGTGAGGATCCTCAGCCATGCCTGATGGACAGGAAGCTGGCGGCTCAGCTGTGAGGCTTATAGGCCTGCCCAGGTGGATGGGGTGGGAACAGGTGCCGAACCAAGGCTCCCTTCCCTGAGCTCCCTTCCAGAAGAAGGCTTTTCTGTGACTTCTACGTGACTTTTCCTTGTTCCTATTCTCTGGAGTTTGAAAACTGGGGCCAGATATGTTCCATGGGATGCCAAAGTGATCCCTCCCTCCCTACCTCCCTACCTCCAGCTCCTTCCTTCCTTCCTTTTCTTCCTTCCCTCCTTCCTTCCCTCCACTGAATTAGTTGCATTTGAAAATGAAAAGAATTCATGTTACAATCCAGATATGCAACTTCTCTGGAAAAGTTAAATCTGTCAACAATGGCTATGGTGCTCATAGTAAGACATGGCTGGATAGAGCAGGTGCTTTTCCATTGACAGTCAACCCCAGCCCCCATCCATTCTCATTTCCTCCTGCCTGCCACTCTAAGGTGTTGGAGTTTGTAACCTCAGATTCTTGGCCAGAATCCACCTATAACCCACCTATCTGGGGCAAGCGCTCTCCCAAATCTTCAAGGCAAATGAGGAACAGAGACTGAGAGAATGATCTGGATAATGAAAGGGAAAGTTTTAGTTCTTGCCAGAATTTGATGGACAATATGCAGTGGTGTCCACATTCGAGTTCAAGCTCATCACATTCCCACCAGGTCCTCCACAGCCTGAATTTACATGAAACAACTTAAGAGTTTATGGGTGTAGTTCCGATCCAGTTACACTATGTCAAGTTCAGCTAACCTGTTTGGTTAACAGTCTTTTAAAAATATCAGTGGAAACTAAATGCTCATCAATAAAGGACTGGCTAAATAAAATGAGATATTGCATATGAGGGAACTCTAATTCGCAGTTAAGATGAATGAACTGCAGCTCCGTTGTTATAAATTTAAACACACACACAAAATGATGTTCTATAACGGGAGCTGGCAAAGTACCATCCGGTGCCCGTTTTTGTAAATAAAGTTTTATTGGCACACGTCCATGCCCATTTGTTTACATATCGTATGTGGCTGCTTTCACACACAGTGGCAGAGCTGAGTAGTTGCAACAGAGACCATATGGTCTGCAAAGCCGAAAATGTTTCTCAGCGGGCCATTTACAGAAGAATATTTGCTCTCCACTACCCTCTGTTATTTGGAATACATACATACATACGTGTATATACACATATATACACACATATGTATATGTACACACTATATATTCACACATATGTATATGTACACGTTATATATTCACACATATGTATATATACACGTTATATATGCATATGTGTGTATAGATACACATGTAAATATACATATGTATGTGTGTGTATACACACACACACAGATATTTAAGTTCATAGCAGAGGTTGATTTTGAGTGGTGGTTCAAAATTAGATTATAAATAGCATCAAATTTTCTTGATCTGAAAATTCTATTTCTCTAGTTTAAAATAATACTTGGAGCAGTATGAAGAAATGCTAACAGCTGTCAAATTTCAGTTAAGGATTCAGAGGTGTTTGTTTTATTGTCTTTTAACTTTTCTGTATTTAAAATGTTTTAAATAAAAATTATTTCATAGAACAAACAAGTTTTAGGACTGGAACAAATTACATCTACATTATAAAATTCTTAGGGTGACATTTATAATTACATGTTTAAAATGATCTACCATAGGGATGTTCTTAAATATTCGGTGTATTATCCCTAGTTTTAGTCTACATTATTTGGGAAGACAGGATTTCTTTTTCAGATTTTCTTATGCTTGTATATTTTACAAATTCTCTTCTATATCTTTATAAATAGTTTCTAGGTACCACCGACAAATTGTCTTAATTCAGGCACCAATTTTCCCTCGTGGTCCTGTTTCACTTGCCCTCAACACAGAAGCAACAAATAGGCCTATCCAAGAACAACAGTCGGTTATGCAACCAGTGCCTTCCAGCATGTAAATAACCCCATCTAGGAATCCAGGAAAAATAACCAGCCCTGGGTCTCGTCTCACTTACTCAAATCACATGGACAATTTACATCCATGAATTGGAATTTCAACTTGATCTCAGAGTTTACGTGCGGGGCCAAGGCGCATTATGAGGGGAGGAAGGGGAGCTGCTGAAGCTGAGAAGAACTGGAATTAAAGTCATGCAAAGCAGATGTCGGGACTAGTGGATGCCAATGCAAGGCAGGTGCTGGGTTGGGCCAGGTAACTTGGGAAGAGTGGGCTCCTCAACCTGGGCTAGCCTTTGGGCAGCTTAGGAGACAGTGGCCGAGCAGTGGAATCTGGGGTCTGTAGTTGCTCCACCTCTAGCTCTTTCAAGGAATTGAGCATGGAGTCTGGCAATTTCAACAGAGTATATCTTCTTCCATACCTGAATGAGGGGTTATGCTCAAACTGCTGGGCAGCCAAGTGGGCGTCTTTGGAAAACAGACTTCTGGAATTTCCCAGACTTCTTGCAAATAATCCACAGTACTTTGTTGGGGTGGAAAAACCTGAATTTCTTTCTACTATGTCTGGAATATATACAGTAAAGTCTCTATGACTTGGCAGGGTGTGCCTGGCCAAGAAGACCTCTGCTCTTGGCCAGGCTGTGTAGCAGTGAACTTGGTGACTTTGGGAGACCGGGCCCCTCCAAGGGTCTCTGCCTGAGGGTTGGGGGGCTGGGAGGGTCAGGGGCCCCAGCCTTTGTCCTTCGATTTCCTACAAGTCAGATGATCTTGGACGTGGTTTGTGATCACTGCAGATGTGGCCAGGTTGGCTGCCAGCTGCTGAGAGGCCTGGATGGAGAGTGAAGGAGACAGGGAGAATGAGCAACTGGCTCTGAGACCCAAAGCGGGGCAGGAGGGGCCCCTTTCCCCGTGTGGGTGTGGCCTCCAACTGGGGACCCTATGAGGGCCTCTCCCAAGACTCTCTGCAGCCGTATAGTTCCGTGACCTCACAGCCATCTAGCCTGGCTGGGAGTGTTCATTCTTCTGGCAGCATGAAGTGTCCTTCTCCAGTTCTAATCTGTCTGCAAAGTCCTCAGACCCCAGCTTTCCACACCATCCCCCAGACCCATCGCAACTGCCTGCCCAATCCTCCCAGAGAAGTCTTCAGAAGAAGGGACTCAGGTCAGATATAAACCTGGGCTCGAGTCCTGCCTGCCACTTGCTAGCTCGGTGACCTCAACAAGTACTCAACTTCTCCAAAGCACACATTCATCGCCAGAAAACAAGGATGATCACACCTCTACCACCTTGTAGGGGTGTGACAAAGACTCAGGGACATGAGGACCAGAGTTCTGGGCCCATGACTGGCCTGTAGCACTCAACCTAGGACACCTCCTGAGACCGGCGATGGTTCCGGTCCTTCTCTGCGGGGGAGAGGCGCTTTTGCTAATGCCCTCTGTTGACCTCTGCAGAGCCCCCCTTAGCCTCTGCCCTTCCCTTAATGAGGGAGGCTGCCAGGCACAGGCAAGGTCAGGGTCTGGGCCTTCCCTACCAACCACCGCTGACAGGGGTGAGTTCTAACACCACAGCCTATCTGGGGGCCCCGGCGGGCGGCACGGCTCCCTCCTCCCTACCCCAGCCTCGTAGACAATTCCCTTTTTACCCAGGGACCCTCTCTTGCATGCCCCGCGTGGCTCTGCTCACTCATACATGGAGCCTTCCTCTGTGCTGACAGTGTCCTATGCGCTGGGAAATGGCGTTGGCCAAGGAGGCCAGGATGTTAAGGAGGAGCATTCGGGAAGAAGACCACAGAAGGAATGGAAGGGACGTGCAGGCAGGGGTTAGGACCTCAGCTGAAATAGCACAGGACAGTGTTGGGGTGACTAGGCCATGCTTCAGGCAGGCTGCTCAGGGAAGGCTGCCTGGGGAGGAGGGGGCACGTGGGCTGAAACCTGGCTGGGCAGGAGGCGCTTGACCAGGAGAGGAGGGCATGGGTTTCAGGCCTGGGGAGCAGCTGCTGCAAAGGCGCAGTGGAGGTTTGGGGAGGAGGAGGGGTGTGGGCAGGCCCTGGTCAGGTCCCTGAATTTTGGGGGAGGAGTCAGGATCCAACACTAAGCACCCATAGTGCTGGGGGTTGTTGAAAGGTCTGATTTCCACTTCAGACTGGGTGGAGAATGACCTGCAGTGGAAGAGGGAGAGTGAGAGGGGAGAGAGGGTGATGGCTTGGTCTGGGGCGGGAGACCTGGAAAGAAGGGGAGAGACTGCATGACTCAAGTCCAGGAATGGGTCTGCGCTCAGTCTCTCCTGCCCTTTACTATGGGGCACATTTTCTCATTTCAGCTCAGGCTAAATTAAACTAATTTAGCCTCATGGAACCTAAGAATTAACGGATGGCCCAATGACCCCAAAGTGGCTGAAATAAGACAACCAAAAACCCTCCACACCGAGGGCATAATGGAAGCTGCTTCTGGGCCCCAACCTGCTCTGTCACAGCTGGGCTGTAATAAACGAACACATTTGGGAACTCCATTGTATTTCGCTTCATCAAAACAAAAGAACAGAATGTGCCACCCCGGTTCCTACTGAAAGGACCCCTGGCCCCCAGAGCCTCTCTGAATACCTAGGACTGTATTATCAGGATTTCTCAGAAATCTCTTCCAAACACAGCTGCCGCTCTTTAGGGAATGGTTGACCTTAATTAAATTATTGAGAATTACTTTAAGATTCATGTTTTTCCTCATGTTACTGAAAAGTAATCATCGTAATAATGAAGACCGCATGTGTCCTGGATCTAATTATTAAATCATTATATTGTTAGAGCGTTCCTATTAGTTGCTTTGGCAAAAGGGTCAAATGAAAAAAGTCAGGCATTCTTTTTCTTGTTGACATTTTATTTTCTATCAATACAATTCGCTCCAGCCCGAGACGTGGCAGAATGGGACGTGAGCTGGCCTGCGTGGGGGCTCAGCTTTGTCCTTCATGGTGGTTGAGTCCAGAGGGAGGTGAGCAGTGCCCCTAACTGATGCACCATGCATCACTGCTGGACTAGGGCTGGGACTGGGCCCCAGAGCCGGGGTCTCCAGCACTGGCAAGAGGGAGCTGCTGGGTCCTTCCTTTCGCTGGGCCTTCTCCTTGGATCCATTGGCCCCTGTAGGTACTCCTGTCCAGTCTTCCTGCTTTCCCCAAAGTCCTCAAAAAGTGGTTGGGCTCTAAAAGATAAAAACAAATCAGCAAAAGTAGAATGAGTAAATGTTTGAGTACACACCTAGAAGTTTCGATTACCTCAAGTATAGAAAACTGTAAGTCACTTTCCTCGTAATAAAGTTTAAGTCATCAGAACAAAATGAGCAAAACAGATGTATCTTAAAAATGCAAACTAAAACATTATAAGAAAATGGTAAGGACAAATTACAGTAATTTATGACTTTGCATGTGTGTAAAATCCTGAATAATTGAAAAAGCAAGATGATCAAAATCTTTTCAGAGATTATTACAGCCAAAAAAAAATCTCATGTGACCTAGTAGGAGTTGTTGCAGGGCTCAGCATGGCCAGACCCGAGAGGCCCAGCAGCACCTGTCATGGGGGACTCGTGCTCTGTGGCACGTAGTAGCTGCTCAATAATTCCTGCCAGAGGGGACTGCTGATAGAGTCCTTGCTTTTCCCTGGAAACAGTGGATTGTCAAGCTCCAGACAGAGGAAACTTAATTTGATTTTGTCCCCTGAGTCAGTACTGATTAAGGCTATCATAAAGCAAATTGGCTGAGTTGGGGCCCATTTCAGGAGGAACTGGAGTTGCTCTGCAGCCCAGCACTGTTCTGAGGGCCCCAGGCAGTGGAGTCTGCAGCAATGGAGGAGGGCAGATGGGCACTCAGTATTAACCCAGCTGCAGGTGAGCGACAGTGTCTCAGGGTTTAGGGGGGGATATGTGAGCCTCCAGGGTTGCAACTCTGCCTTGCCCTTTGCTCAGACCAGCATGTCCCTCATTCACTCTATTGCCATGCGTTCAAAGAGTGGGTGCCATGGTTCCCAGCAAACATGTGGCTCAGGACTTGGCCAGATATGCCTGGGTGCCCATGCTGGTACCCCATGTGCGAGCTGTGTCTCATCTCTGCATGGGGACCTCTCGTCTCTGAGTCTCATCATCTCTGTGGTTACTGTGAGGAACCCCATGTGTGCTAAGTGCCTAGAAGCATGTCCAGCACACCTTTTATGACAGGGCATGTCGGTGCACATCCACTGCCAGCTTGTTTCCCATCCCCTCTGCTGGGGACAGGGGCTGAGTCAGTTACCTTTGCCAGCATGTTCCCAGCACTCAGCAAAGAGTGTGGCACAGAGTAACCTCTCAGAGATGGTTTTCTGAATGAGTACACCAACCCTCAGCTCATGTGACCCCCAAATCCCAGCTCAGGATGGAGAGAAGTTGCTGGGAAAGGAGGCTGAGGTAAGGCCAGGCCGGTGAAAATGGGAACATGTTACTCAACCTCTGCCATGCCAGGTCCTGGATAAAAAGATGCCTGCAGCTTTATGGAGGATGGGAGGGAGCTGGCTGTGGTTGTGTGAGGGCCCTTGGGACTGTGAAGCTGGAGAAACCTGAGGAGGGTTGTCAAAGGTGTGTTGGCCTGCTGCCATTAGGTTACTTTGGTTGCAAGTAATGGAAAACCAAACTCAAGTTGACTTAAACAATTAAGGGAAGTTATTGGTTCCTGTAAGGCCTGAGAAGTCCCAAAGTGGATCTAACTTCAGTTTAGCTAGATCCAGGGACACACAGCAGTGGCACCAGGGACCCACTTTCTTTCCATCTTGTTGTTCAACCTCTTACAAAGTCAGCCAGGGCATTTGCATGTTGTCCCAACATTTGTCACTTGCGAATGGCTCTCTCTACTGCACAGGACATCATAGGAAAATCCCAGAGCAAGAGGAATGGGACTGATTCCTGGTGCTGAGACTCTGTGGAGGGACAGGCTACTTCTTTGTGATTACTCAAAAGGCGAGGAGGGGTGATGAAATAAGCCACGTCTAAACTGTGTTTCCTGGAGCTCAGGGTCGTCCCAGAGGAAGGGGCTGAAGGAGATGGGTGAGCTTCCAATTCACTCAGAAGGGCTCCTCTTTTTATCTGTCTTCCATAAATGAGTTCAGACACAGAAAGGCCCAGAGGTAAGCCTGAAACTCACCAAACCAGCTGGTGCGAAGCACATTTTACTTTGAGTGCTCACTGTGTGCTCTGTTGAGTGTATTAACGGCTTCATAGCAACCCAGGAAGTGGATGCTATCACAACCCTCCTTTTATCCTTTTACCTACGAGAAAGTGGAGGCCCAGTTAACTAGTGGTAAAGCCAGAATATCTGACTCCAAAGCCTGTGGGACAAACCCATCTCTCCACCAAGCCATCTTCTGTACACAGCCACCCTTTTAAACACAGATGCAGTAATGCACACAGTAGGTGTTCAGCGGGTGTTTCTTGACTGAATGACTGCAGGTCTGCCTGGGGCCATGGCTCATGCTCTTTGTACACTTCATTTCTCTCAAGTAGGACAATATTTAGCTTTCCTCCAAAGAACCCTGCTGTCATCTTTGTAGTTAAGAAGTTCAGTTCTTCCCCATGTTTGTAATTACAGGATGACCCCTCGGCCCATTTTCCAGGAATTATTTGGAATTGAGAGGGAGCAAACTCTGAAGGAATGCTGAAAAGCCTTAGAATCGGTTTCTGTCTGTGTCCCACCTCTTGCAAACCCCTAGTTGTTATTAAACATTGTAATTCTTGCATCTATAGGAGCCCTTTCCCCAATTAGTAAATAGATATGCCTGACTGCAGTCACTTGACTTGGCTGACTCATTCATTCCTTCACTCACTCATTCACTCATTCCTTCACTCATTCACCCATTCACTTATTTCTTCACTTATTCATTCACTCATTTACTGATTCATTCACTCACTCATTCACTCATTCCTTCACTCATTCCTTCACTCGTTCCTTCACTCCTTCACTCATTAATTCCTTCACTCATTCATTCACCCATTCACTTATTTATTCACTTATTCACTCACTCATTCACTCACTCATTCACTCACTTATTCACTCATTCATTCCTTCACGTACTCATTCATTCACCCACTCATTCATTCATTCCTTCACTCATTCATTCCCCCATTCACTTATTCACTCATTCACTAAGTCATTCATTCATTCACCATTCACTAATTTAGTCCCAAATTCACTAATTTAGTCCCTCATTCATTCACTCACTCATTCATTCATTAACTCATTCACACAGACATTCATTCATTCACTCAGAGAATTCAATATATTCATTCTCTCAGGCATTCATTCACTCAGTCACTCATTCATTTACTCCCTCGTGTATTCAGATATTCATAGAGCAGCTCCACATGTTCATTACAGTTGTGGGCACTGTAGAACATGATGTTGAACAAGGTAGGTCCCTGTTGTCATGGAACTAACTGCCCACAGTGGGCACTGGACCTGCAGACAAGTAAGCAATACTAAGGGTGGCACCAGCAGAGGGGGAGGGCTGCCCTGGCAGTAGTTCCAGCAGGACCTGCCTTTCTGGGCATCACAGGAAGAGATCACTCTGTGGAGGAAGGGAGTTACCAAGGCAAGGGGAGTGAGGTTGGAGGGAATGGAGAGAAGTGTTCCAGTCAGAGGGTACAACAGGGGCAAAGGGCAGCTGGATGTGGGTTCCAGAAATGGAAAGCAGCAGTGAAGTGGGAACACAGGAGGGAGCCAAGGGAGTGCAGGGTCCTTGCCATAGTGTCAGCAGCAGTATCGCGAGCCATCTCCAGTTGCTTCTCTCATGCTTGGATGTGTAAGTCTTGATCAAACCCTCCCCTGCATTCCTGAGAGCTGCAAGCCATGCAGGAACTGCAGGTAGGTCACCCCCCTCAGGAATGCTGCAAAGGGCAGGAGCATGGCCCTGGGGAAAGGAGGCTCCCACGAGACCCACTTTGGTACTGCTTGGGGGACCCAGGCCCCCATCATGTCCCAACAGCCCTGCAGACCTGTCCCTCTGGGAAAGCAATGGTTTGGTGAAGTGTCAACAGCATAGCCCAGGAATATTCCGGAGATACCTAAGGAAAGCAGCATGGGTGTAGGGGGGCACCTGTTTCTCAAAGCCAGGGGGTGCCGAATGTTGTGGTGGAAGTGCCTGGAAGCTGTGGATTGAGGCACAAAAGCAAAAATGAGATGAACTCCATGCAGTCCAGACTCTCCTGTCCCCTGCCCACAACCCCCAGGGTGCTCAGTGGAGACAGACCCCTGCAGGTCCTTGAAAACCGAGGAGTGGCTCAATAATTAGGTTGATTTGCATTTAATAGGGGTACAAATTGCAGCAACCACTAACCATGGCAACAAGCAATTATATTCGGCTGAAATTAAAAATGAAAGTAAGAGAAGGAACACCTAATAAATTCAGCCAGTTCCTTCTTGGTCATGGGGATTACAGGGAGGATGACAGAGCTCTGGCTCACAAGAACTCACACTTGGTCAAATTCAAGGATGTCACCATCCTGAAATTCTTAGCGATGTTTAACAATGGGACCACGTTTTCACTGTGCTGGGCCCCACACATGATGTGGCTGGGCCCAAATGCAGAATCTGGCTGCCATACCTGGTTTGTGGCTCCGTGAAAATGTCCTTCCCTCTGCCATACAAATGTATTCCATCCTATTTCTCAGATGATTTCGTGGCAGCGTTTTCTTTCTTTTCTTTTTTACCCAGCCTTTTAAAGTAAGGTATAACATGTGACCAGCAAAGTTTACAAATCTTATGAGATGACTTTTTAACATATGGTCTAACTCTTGTAAAAATATTAAAACTTCCATGCCCCACAGAAGGGTCCTGGCGTGTCTTTGGAGTCACCTGGCCAGGAATCCACCAACCTGATCACTATCACCATGGGTACATTTTGTGGTATTATTTCACCTCTGAAAGATTTTCTTTTCTTTTCTTTTTTGAGGTGGAGTCTTGCTCCATCTCCAGACTGGAGTGCAGTGGAGTGATCTCGGCTCACTGCAACCTCCGCCTTCTGGATTCAAGTGATTCTCCTGTCTCAGCCTCCCGAGTAGCCGGGATTACAGGTGCCTTCCACCATGCCCAGCTAATTTTTTGTATTTTTAGTAGAGATAGGGTTTTGCCATGTTGGCCAGGCTGGTCTCAAACTCCTGACCTTGTGATCCGCCCACCTTGGCCTCCCAAAGCACTGGGATTACAGGCATGAGCCACCACGCCTGGCCAGAGATTTTCTTTTCTTCCTTTTTTTTTTTTTTTTTTTGAGACAGACTCACTCTTGTAGCCCAGGCTGGAGTGCAGTGGCATGATCTCGGCTCACTGCGGCCTCTGCCTCCCAGGTTCAAGTGATTCTCCTGCCTTAGCCTCCTGAGTAGCTGGGACTATAGGCGCTCACCACCACGCCCGACTAATTTTTGTATTTTCAGTAGAGACAGGGTTTCACCATGTTGGCCAGGTTGGTCTCAAACTCCTGCCTCTGGTGATCCGGCTGTCTCGGCCTCCCAAAGTGCTGGGATCATGGCATGAGCCACCATGCCTGGCCAAGATTTTCTTATATAATTTCCCGACTACTCTTGTGGGTTATTCAGGCCCCTGGGAATCCAGGAAATCTTAAGGGGAGAAATAAAATATAGAACTTCAAGTAACTCTTACTATGGCAAAAGCACCTAAAGTTGAAAGATGTTCTAAGTCTTTCAAATAATGTAAGACATAATTCCATTTTGGAGGTGCATTTCTGCAATGAACTTCTTGTGTCTTTTAGGTGGTGCTTTCAGGGATCTGGAATCATATATTTTGAGATGATAGACTATCTTAAATTATCTTAATTGTTTCATTAACATGAACTGGATATAAAGTAGCCTGTTGAAGTGCATTGTAAGGAGGGAAAAGAGATTAATAACCTAATCAAGCATTTGGAAACAACTGACATGCCTCATGGAGAGAGTACTCTAAAAATTTCATTTAAAAATGTAATTACATTGATTGGAAAGACAGATTTCTTTGTTTCAGAGAGCAGATCTTATAGTTCGAGAGCATTTAGCTGAATTGATAGAATTATATTTAAAATGTTATCTTCTTAATTGTATCAAAATGTAATTTTCAGGCTTTTACTGCAGAAAGAGTTGGGTTTCTGGAGGCTTCTGCCCTTTTAATGTTGATTTCGTGTGACCACTCGTGTTTCTGGGAACAAGAAACATAAAAACAAAAGGATTTATATTTATGGTGTTTTAGTTCAGAGCCAATCTTGTGGTAGGGAAGGTGGCTGTAACCTTTGTAGGTGGGGGTGCAGGTGTGAAAGGATAAGGAGGGGGCGCTCTGCCAAAGCTCTTTGAGGAATGCGCCCCCACTCTGGGTCCTCGGTGACCTCAGTCTTCCTCCCTGGATGCTGCCTTTTCTTTCTGGAGTAAGACCTTGGCGTATTTTTAAAAATCTTCTTGGCAGTGTCAGATTTTCATTATTTGAGGGAGGTTGCATTTTTGGAAACAAGTCATTTGGAGATAAGACTAGGTCATGATAAGCAGGGAAATATCACTCTGAGATAACATTCCAGACAATGAGTCAAGTCCCCAAAGCTGAGGCTGATCCCCTCACATGGCTTCAAAAGCCCCCAGACTTTCGTCCTGAGGGTCCCCTTCCTCCAGGCCATGCACACATGAAGATGTTGAAGCACCTTGTTGCAAATAGTTGCATAAACAAACAAGCAAACTAGAACACCACCTAAATGCCTCGGACTGTGCCTGGCGGAGGCTCCTGCCACCTGTGCCCCACAAGAGCTTGTCACTATAAAGACATTGAGAGATATGAAAACATTTCTGAGAGAATGTGGAGGTGGGGGGATCCCAAGAATCAAACTGTAAGTACACATGACAGCTGCAAAAATAAAAAGAGCTACTGCATCAGGGTAATGGGATTGGGGGACTTTTCCCCTTGTTTTCACCTAAAACTGTGTCTTAATGAAAACTCAAATCCAAAGAACAAAGATAAGCACGTAAAAAGGTTCTATAAAAAGCAGGCTCCTATGCAATGTATTTCTGAAGGAGAAGTGACAAGGTTTGGGCTGGTGATGCTGTCTTTAGATGCTGTCTCAGAACATATCATAATCTCTTAAGGTAACCTCGGCTGGAGAAGACAGTGTGTGTTTGGAAGCATATGTTTCCCTACATTACTTACTAATAGTAATAAATGGCATTTGTGAAGTTTACAGAAAATGTTCCTGCAAAATAACTCACCCTGTCCAGTGCCACCCAGAGAGGCTATTGCTCCTATCTCTACATGACGGGGGGACAAGGGATGCCGGGAATGCCCTAGATAATGTTACTGAGGGTTCACAGCAACATGACGGGTCCCCAAGTAAGTAGCCTGTCTCCCCATCTAAGGCCTCATCAGAGGGAAAAGGACTTGAGAAGATACCAATCTGTTCTGTCCTCTGAGACAGACAGGATCTCTTGTCTACACCCCCTCCCCATAGGTTTCCCAACTTTCTTCAAAATTGGTTTCACTCAATCCCCATGGCATCCCTCAAGATGCCTGCTGACTATTTGACCTGACTACCCTTGCAGGTGGGAGATGAAATCCCAATCTGAAGTCAGGAGATCATAAATTCAAATTCCTACAGGAGTTAGAGCTAGGGATGAGAGTCCCTGCTCTTATGTTAAATACATAGGAATCCTCTTTAGTCTCTTATAGAAAGGTCCATTCCCTAATTTTTGACTCAAAACATGAAGCTCTTTTGATTTATCTGTTCCCATTATTTACAAAGCCTGAGATAAAGGGAGATATTCATCTAATTTTAAAAAAGTACTATGCAACCAACTGATAATTGGCAAGAAAAATAGACTCAAGGAAACAATAGGGAATGGTGGGGACTGTGGCAAAATTGGAGTGTTCACATTTTATCCAAAGGGAGCTCAGTTACAACTGATAGCTGCCATGTGAAAAAATAGACCTTATGTTGTTATGTTTTCCTATTTTCAAGAAGCAGCTGGAGACCCAAATATGAGAAAATTCCCAATTTTAAAGTATATTGAAAGAGAGAGTCTCATTTTGAAGAATTTCGAGACATTATATCAGTTAAGTGTCTTGGTTTGGGTTTCCCCAGAAACAGACCATGAGACAAGGACTCAAAGACAAATGGTCTATTTGGGAGACAGTCTTAGGAAATACTCCTGGGAGAGTGGGAAGGGAGAGTGTGGGAGGAGAAGAATAACAGATATTCTCTTGAACAGGTAACTTCTGGAAGCAGCAAAAGTTCAGATTGCTCAGAGATGGTATAGAACAGTGCTTTCCAAATGGTCTATGGTGAAACATTTGTTTCTGTTGCCAAGCCATGGAGGGTTGAAATTTTTGTAAAATAAAAGATGGAAACAGGCTGGGCGTGGTGGCTTACACCTGTAATTCCAGCACTTTGGGAGGCCAAGGTGGGAGGATCACAAGGTCAGGCGTTTGAGACCAGCCTGGCCAATATGGTGAAACCCCATCTCTATAAAAACACAAAAATTAGCTGAGTATGGTGGCTGGCACCTGTAGTGCCAGCTACTTGGGAGGCTGAAGCAGGAGAATTGCTTGAATCTAGAAGGTGGAGATTGCCGCGAGCCGAGACCATACCACTCCACTCTAGCCTGGGTGACAGAGCGAGATTCTGTCCCCCCCGCCACCTCAGAAAAAGCATAGAAAATACAATCCCCATTTAAAAATTATTAATTTGCTTCAACAGTTTTAAATTAATGTTCCAAACTGCTGTAAAAGTTTCTAAATGCTGGTGCTCAATTTCAGTACTTAGCCCATCACAGGCTGGTAATAAACAGCTGAGAAAACCAGCCCACACTGATGCGGAAGCCACGCTTGGAGTACTGGGACGGGTGCAACTAGCTCAGGACTATCCTATCTGAGGGAGGAGGAACCTGGGGTATTTATCCACCCCCTCCTGCTTGCACACAATTAGGGTCTGTTTCCAGGGGCAATTCCATGTGTTCTAGGTAGGCCGGGTATTTCTGCAGCCAAACAGCCCTGCAGCTGAGAGTTGCAAGGAATGCTGGAAGCAGCCTTTCGGGGTAGAGGTGAGTGCTAAGGGAATGCGGATGGGGCAGCAACAGCAACTGCAAACTGAAAATCTCGCTTCATCTCAGCTCCATCACCATAGTTCTCCAAGTGTGGCATCTGGGCTGGTAGTACCAGCATCACCTGGGAACTTGTTTAGAAACGCAAATTCACAGGCCCCACTCCAGACCTACCAAAGTAGAAACTGTGAGGGTAGAAGCCCAACCATGTGGATTTTGACAAGCCTCCCAGAGAATTCTAATATATGCTCAAGTTTGAGAACCACAGCTCAATTGCATTTTAAAGCAATTAGGCCAAGGAGAAATATCCTTGTTCTTACATAAAACCAACATGACCTTAACCAGCATTTTGGCTCCTTTCTTTCGACAGTCTCAAAGTGAAGTCATTTTCATAAGAATTGCGTTATTGAAATAAATATGAAGTTTAAACTGTATATTTCCTGTCCCTAAACCATACCAATAAGTCCAATGCGTACAAATCACTTTCAAATCCACCCATGGAGATCTGTACTCAGCGATGTTACTAGAATCACTCCTCTGTTAGATATCAATAGTGGCAGATGATAAACTCTCTTCTGCAATGCGACACCTTCTTTACTAATAGACCATTAAGCTGTCTGAAACAGAGTTTCACTGATTAAACAGGAAATGCCATCTGTAGAGTCTGGTATCCTTCCAGGGTCTGCAAAGGATGGGACCCAAACAAAAAATAAAAGGCCTTTCCTTTGCTCAACTTTTAAAACAATTCTTATTTTTCAAGGCATTTTCATATAAACTAAGAGAGCCCGGTCATAACCTATGAAATAGGCCAAATAATAGTAGGGATGTCAGTATTCTGAGGACAAGGAAACAGCACTGGGATGAGGAGGGACTTGCCGGGTGTGTGTGTTTGCTGAAGGTGGGGTCCCACCTCCCCACCTCCCCACCTCCTCCCCGACCTCATCCCCACCCCTTCCCCACCTGGTGCTGTTTATTTCTTTTAACAAGAACCAGAACTTGGATGGTTTTGCTCAAACATAGCAGCTCTGACACCCCCAGAAAGGCTGGGAAACATGGAGGTTCTGTTTAGCTTTCTGTCCCTGCTGTCGTGAAACAGCCCCTAGTGAATGAAATTCTGTGCACAGCTTCACCACCCAACAGAGCGTCACCCGCTCTGGGCCTCACCTCCCAGGTGGTCAGGGTTTGTTGATACCTCGGTGTCGCCAAAGAGTCTGATGAAGACAGAAGGTTTTAATTAACAGATAATTGGTCCTGAGACTCGAGATGCAAACGGAAGCACAACAAATGTGCTTTGCTATTTGTAGGCATTTTTCAAGTCTAAGTGAATGGGCCACATTAATTTGAAGGTTTAATTTCTTGGCATTTGTGGCTGTCTCTGTTAAAGTGGTTCTCATCTGGGGTGATTTTGGTCTCCCCCTGCTGCACTGTGGGTACATTGGACAATGTCTGGGGATGTTTTTGGTTGTTGCAAACAGGGGGTGGGCAGGCTGCTGACATTGAGTGGATGGAGGTCAGGGATGCTGCGATACATCCTGCAATGCACAGACCTTCACCACAGAGAATGATCTGACCCAGGCTAAGAAGTGCTGCTCTATGGCTTTAAGCCAGTACAATTTTTCACAATCGATCATAATAAACAAAACACACTAGAAAAATAGAAGAAGCTGGGGAAGGGATTCTTAGCATTAAAAGTATGGATTTGCTATAAGTGAAGCTGGATGTCTTGGTTTTGTCCCTGTTTGCCTGAGGAAGGGTTATGCCTGCTGAGAGTTCATTAGGTAGTAGTTTTTGGGTCTATTTTGGGCAACCAACCAACCAATTTTTTTTTTTAATGAAAGTTTAAACCCTCACCTTAGGCGAACTGTATCAAAATAAGGATTAGGCGTGCACAGGCTCTTCCTGCTCTGGCCAGCTGCTGGCCTGAAGAAGATGCTAACTTTTCTCACCTGTACAGTTCAGCTGCCTTTGATGGATTTTTATTGAGTGTCTACTCTGTTAGCCACCACAGAGCTACTGTTAAGTTGGGGGTAACTGGGAGAGAAGAGGTTCAGACCAGGTAAAAAGTAGAACATCAGACAGAGACCAGCGAGGAGCTAATAGGGGTGAGACTCAGAGGAGCTGAGGAGGGAGAGAAAGGGAGAGGCAGGGTCAGGAAGGTCTTCCATGAGCCCTGGCCCCCAAGAACACCAGGTTTCTCCCAAGGCACAACTACTCCAAAGCCCTAGGGAAAATTCTCTGAAGTCTTGGTGGTAGAAATTTCATTGGAATTCGGAAGTGGGTCTATTTGGTTTCCTTCTTTCTATTCCTTCATCCTTCTACCTGCTTTCCCAAACACTGGCACCAAGAAGAAAACAAGTCTCTGATGCACAAGCTCCCTAGAGCCCAGCAGCAGGTCTTCCAGTTTCTTAATTGGAGACATAAAGGCAATCGTGCCTGCCTCCTGCCTCCTGTAGAAATGAATACATTTTGGTAAACTATTTGAAGATGCACGGGAAGATGCAATCATTCCTGGCCGAAATGGACCATTGCAGGCTCACCTCATGAAACACATCTCATCTGCCCCCTCTCATAATCAGATTATTAGTGTGAAAATGGAGGCTGAGTGCCCGGTGAGGGATATCCCTACAATAATATTGATAATATTTACAATGTCTAGAGTGCCTTCCTTTGGTCTGGTGGTTGGGAAAGGGGTTGGAGTGGTTCTAACATAATCTTCACTTCAGAAGCCTGGGTCCTACCAAGAGCAGAGGCCCTGAAACAGACGCTCTCCTGAGAGTCCATGAAGGAACAATGCTCCTTTCCGGTACTGGGCAGACCCAGTAACTCCTACTTCCAAGCATGTGACTGGGACAGCTCCATTTTCCAGGGAGCTGGTGTGATGGTTTTTGACCTGATAGTAGTGACTTGGTTCAGTTGTTTCCTGAAAGTTTTTACAGAAATAATCAATGTATTTCCAGTGCGGTGTTCTATCTTAGCCGACAAAACAAGAGTGAGGCTCAGCCTGGAGTGATTCCATTAAACCGGATGGGCACAAGATACAGGCCTATTTGGTTACCATCCTGGAAGAGATTTCATCTAGAGGCGGCTAAACAGGAAACTGGAATTTCTCTCCTCTCAAATGATTCATTATTGCTGCAACATCTTAATAAAACAGACAAGGGGTCAGTAATTCGAGCTTGATAATTAAATGGAAAAAGAACAGCTTAGTGCAACGGTTGAGCGTGGTAATAGATTCTGACATATAATGATATATAAATGAAGGGAAGGGGAGTGGGGATGACAAGGTAGATGAGATATTAGACAGCTGACCCCAAGCTTGTCATTTTCCAGTTGGTGCAGAACGGAGCTTTGTTCGGGTAACATGGCTTTTGTTGGCCGGGGCCATTGTTGGGGCCTTTGACAGGCGACCCAGGCAATTTCATTTATCCAGATATAAGACAATTAAATGAAAATGAAATGTTTGTGTATTTCCATTTCTTTTAATATTGGCAAATGTGAAGTTTCCTAAGAAGCTTGCCTGGAAAAAGAAATTTATCTCGGCTTTCAAAGTGGGTGGGGTGGAGAAGCGCTAGTAAAATTCCTCCTGTGACTTTGGGGGCTATACGAGTAAGAAGGAATTCCACAGGAAAATGGAAAGAAAAAAAACCACCTCCAGCTGTCATCTTCACTGTGCTTATCTCTTGCCTAATTATAAGATTGAGAGGATGTTGCCTCAGGCAGTGAAGGGCTTGGTTTAAGAAAGAGAGCTGTAAGGACGCTTGGTTTACCTAAATAATAGGCTTTGTCAAATACCTATGGAGCGGGTGAGCTGTCATTCCGGGAGCTGGTTTTCCAGCACTCTGAACTGTCTTGTGCCTTCCAGCAGCCCTGCTCTGTAATTAAACAGCCAACCTAAAGATTAGGGGCTCCCGTGGAGGGATTCATTGCCGGTACTGCACATGTCTGTAGCTAGAACCCAATTTTATAGGCCTTCTGGTTGTCAAGTTTTGCTTTCATTTTCCTTTTCCTCTTCAGAGATAATCACACAAACAATTTCATTTGTCTTTCATGCAGAGAGAGAAATAGCAGGTTTAACAGTCCTGAACACCCATCTGTGGTTATCTCAGTGTTCTTTATCTCTGAGTCAGGGGAATTCTCTACCTCTTGACAATGGTCCATCGTAAAATGGAGGTGGCACAGGAAAAAGTGCAGGCAGGACCAGAGGCTACCAGCAAGCCACAGGCACAGGTGGTTCAAAGCTCCTTGCCTCTGCTTCTGCTGTGCCACTTCCATTTTCTAATGGAAGTCCCCTAGATCCCCCTTGGAGGGAGGCCTTACTGCCTGGCTGCCAGCAGGGCAGTCAATAGAGAGCCTTGAGCTGACATTTCCTCCAGGGTCAGCCTCAGCTGTGGAGAGCTGCACCGCCTAGTCTCTCCCTTCTGGGGGCCAATGACATGAGGTGACTAGGCGAGGCCTGGCCATGTCAGACTGATGAGGACCACCCTGACCACAATGCCGTGTCTCACGCACTTCGCTGGATGCTCCAGGGTATTTGGGGCCTGCATAGTTCACCTCTTCCCTTTGCCCAAGGCTGCCGCCACCCTCCTCCTTTAACAAGTGCTGATCCTGGATAATCATCTCCCACTTCACATTCCTTTTTGGCATCTGCTGCTGGAAAACAACCTTCCCAGAGACCCAGCAATAGAGCAGTGATGTAAATCTCCACAAATGTTCTCCTTGCTCAAATAACAGGTCTGTGTAGCTGAATCGTTTGGTGAGATGGTTTCATTTCCAGGCTGGTGGTGGCTCTGCCATCTGCAATGCTTGGGTTCCAAGGGTATCCTGCTCATTTCTCTGCCAGCCCATGGGGGTAGGGGTGGAGAATGTGAAAAGAGATGCACCTGCTTCTTAAATGCCTCAGCCTCGAAGTGACACACTTCACAGGGCCACATTCACAGAACAGGGGGTGGGGCAGCCCCGGCTGGGTGCCACCTGCTGCCCATGTGGTCTCCCTGTGGTCTCCCCTTGGTCTCGTGTCAGCAGAAGCTGACGTTGATGCTAGCAAGTGAATGTAAGCTGTATGTTTGGAAGATGATCCTAGAAAACACTAGGAGAGGATGGAGAATGACACAGAGGGAGGGAGAAAACCCATAATAGGTGCGTTTTCAAGCAAGTTGCCACCTTGTACAAGCAGAGTTCACACCAGCATAACTCGTGGAGGAGGCAGGTAGACCAGGCCTGAAGTCAGCCCCCCGGAAAGGAGGTGACCACATCGCCCACCGACCCTCTGCTCATGGTCACTTGAGGCTGACCCTGGTGGCATCAACTCTCTAGTGCTTTAGGTGTTCCCTGCGTGGAGAGTGGCAACGACTCAACCGGCAGCCCTCAGCCTGTGGGTGCAAGTGCAGGGAGGAAACGCCGCTTCAGCCTCTCACTCTTCGTATGGAAGGGAAGATAAATTGTAGTGGACTATTAGCCCAATATTATCTACTTAATATTGTTCTTCGAAGCTACTCACTTAAAAATGGATTTACTTTTTGAAATATTTGGCCTCCCTCCCTCCCTCCCCCCCGTCTCCCTCCCCCCCGTCTCCCTCCCTCCCTCCCTCCCTCCCTCCCTCCCTCCCTCCCTCCCTTCCTTCCTTCCTTCCTTCCTTCCTTCCTTCCTTCCTTCCTTCCTTCCTTCCTTCCTTCCTTCCTTCCTTCCTTCCTTCCTTCCAAAGCACTATGTTTCAGGCACTGTGCTAATCACCCAGATTGTAGCAGTGCAGGAGGCTCAGGACCAGCCTTCGAAATTTCTGTTTGGTACACAATGACAGAAGAGCTAGGTTGAAGCCAATGGTAAATTCCATAGAACTGAGGGGATACCCATGACCTTTCCATGAATTTTTTAAACACCCATTTTATTTGTAAACAAGGCATCTCCAAATATTGTTTTTTGTTGTTGTTATTCAGGAAAAATGCACACATGCAAGTGGAAATGATCTCTGTGTTCATGTGTGTCTGTGCGCACGGGCCTGTGCCTGTGTGTGCCCGCGTGTGTGCACGCACATACCTGTGTGTGCCCGTGCGTGTGTGCACACGTGCCTGTGCCTCTGTGTGCCAGTGCGTGTGTGCACACCTGCCTGTGCCTGTGTGTGCCCGTGCGTGTGTGCGCATGTGCCTGTGCCTCTGTGTGCCAGTGCGTGTGTGCACACCTGCCTATGCCTGTGTGTGCCCATGCGTGTGTGTGCATGTGCCTGTGCCTCTGTGTGCCCACGCATGTGTGTCTGTGTGCACGTGCCTGTGCCTGTGTGTGCCCATGTGTGCACATGTGCCTGTGCCTGTGTGTGCCTGTGCGTGTCTGTGTGCACGTGCCTGTGCCTGTGTGTGCCCGGGCGTGTGTGCACATGTGCCTGTGCCTGTGTGTGCCTGTGTGTGTGTGTCTGTGTGCACGTGCCTGTGCCTGTGCCTGTGTGTGCCTGTGCGTGTGTGTCTGTGTGCACGTGCCTGTGCCTTGTGTGCCCGTGCGTGTGTGCACATGTGCCTGTGCCTGTCTGTGCCCGTGCGTGTGTGTGCATGTGCCTGTGTGTGCCCGTGCGTGTGTGTCTGTGGTGTGGTGACAGTGCGGTCCTGGGGAGCCCGGCACATCAAAGGGTCACTGGAGGAGTGGTTCGCTTTGCTTTTGAAGAGCCTTTCTGCCTCTTGAATGCAAACACAGCCCATCCATCTTTCCTCCAACTTCAATAATAGTTTTGTGAAAGCCCCAGGGACTCTTTCCCTTGCCTAACCTTCAAACCAGATTTACAGTCAAGGAATGTTAGACATGAATTAATTACCCCACTAAATACAAGCAAGACACAAGTGCACATAAAAGGGAAGAGAGAGGTCCTTATCTCCTATACAGAAAAGGTTACCAGAAAATGCTGTTGCGTGATTCCTCCTGCCGTCTCACCCCCGATGCATTGGAAAGCCACCTGCTCCAAGTCATTTTCTAAGGAGAATCCCTCCCTCCCCCAACTCTCCTCTCAGCTCCAGATCCACAACCCTGTATCCAGGCATGGATCCCTCACTTTCAAGGAGGCAGAGGGGCAAAGCCCCTGTCTTTTCTCTTCTGGGATGGCGTTTTAATTGCCTCTTGTTGCAGATGTGATTTTTGTGCAATTATTTCTAGCTTCTGAGGAGGTAAATGCTTTGTGCTGTGTCAAAGCTGCTGTGCATTTTGTCTTTTAAATTGACTTTCATTTGCCTCAGCTGTGATTTCACCAACTCCATCAGTGCCATCTCTGGAAACTTCTCAGGGAAATAATAAAAAAGTTCAAAGCAAACAGACAATGAAAAACCAAACAGCTCTTCATTGCCAATCTTCCTATGAACTGGCATGACTTAGGATGCCTTGATTTCAGAGGAGGTCTGTGGGGATTAAAAAAGAGGGAGAGAGAATGTTAATTGCTCCCTTTCAATTTGACTTGAAACTTATATGATAAATAAAAGTATTTGACTTGAAACTTACATAACAGATAAAAACACTTTAAATACACACACACACACAGAGAGAGAGAGAGAGAGAGAGAGAGAGAGAGAGAGAGAGAGAAATTGGTACCAAATCTTTTCTACATTAAACTGCACTTTCAAAGTTCTGCTTGTAAATAAATGCTAGAAAAGTAACTTCATGGCTGAGGGTAATGTTAGGACAATTCTGTAGACTTGGCCCGTTTAGAATGAAAGTTTCAAGATGTGACAAAATAAAAAATGATGGTGGGGTGGGGGAGGAAAAAAAGGCCCCTGGAGCCACAGTTTATTCAATATATTGAATTCAGATTTCATAAACAGCAAAAATGTCATCCCAGAGAGCATATGCAGAAATATGTTTTCTTCAGAACTTGTAAAGTGGAAACTGAAACATACAATGAAGACAATTAGATGAAATTTGAAAAATGTCAAACCAAGGAGAACTAGGGCAGCTTTAGTCTGGGACAGCTCGGAGGGGGATCCATGCCTGTATACATGGGTTGGAGGGGGGTGGTGTTCCTAAATGAAGGACTGCAACTGCCCAGAATGACAGGATCCAGAAGTAATTGAATCAATTAAGTCGAGGAGGGCAGAACATTTTTGAAAATCTGCAGTGCTGCTTTGTAGGTTTTTAAAAAATCTAATCTTGATAATTCCATGTCCAGGTGACACTGACTGTGTGAGGCGGCTTTGCCTTCCAATTCCCCATGCCAAGGTCAGTCTTATTTGTAAACACAAGGGAGGGAATAGTGGTTTGTAAAGTTTGACCTGGACACAAATCAGGAGGGAGACCCTCCATGGGCATGCATTTGGAAATTCAGGCTGACCCAACCTAGTTGGGGGTGGGGGAGCCCAGCGCAGAAGAGATGGGTGGTGTGGGGAAAGGCCCAGGGGTCAGCAGTCTGGCTCCAGACCATGTCTCCCTTCCTCTCTCACTATGGTTCCTTCAACTTCTTGGAGTCTATTTATTTGCCTTCACTTTAAATGGAGAAAACGATGGCTGCTTTTCCAGCTTGTGGTGAGGTTTCCAGAGCAAGCCTATGGAGTGAACTTTTTAAGCAATTGGTTTGCTTGGTGATTACTGTGGTCTTTGAATAACCCCTCATTCTCCATCCTCAGAATCACTAGTCTCTTGTGTATTGACCAGGCCACTTCTAGAAGGCAGCATTTTCATGAGCCACCCTAAGCATTGCTGAGGTTGACAGGGGGCATGGCTGCTGAGCACCACACAAGGAGTATCTTAGGGAATCCTCACTGCAAAACAGGGGGTGTGCGGTCTTCAAGCTGTGAGGAAACTAAGTCACAAAGAAGTTGGAAGATCACACCTCGAGGAAGGGGTCTGTCTCTGTTGTGCACAATTGTGCCCAGCTGTGTGGTCCCCACAGTAACTGCCAGCCCTAGGAGCTGCTTACATGTAAATGAACTAACATTTAATTTAAAATTCCATTCCTCCATCACAACAGCCACATTTCAAGTGTTCAAAAGCCACACAAAGCCCATGGCTCCCATACTGGTTAGCGCTGACATGGACCATCTCCATCACTGCAGAAAGTTCCACGGAACTGCACGAGTCCTTCTATTTAAGTCTCAACCCAGGGACAGAGGGCTTATAAAACAGGGTAAATTTGGTAGTGATTATTCACTTGTGAAAAAAGAATTGTAGACTCCCAAAAGGAGTTACCCAAATGACTTCTGTTAACCAGAGTATTGAAAAGTCTATTTTCATATCATTAACTGCTTGACAGAAAAGGCTGTTCAGGGAGAGGGGAGGGAGTTGGTGATGAGGCTCTGGAGAACATCTCCAAATGTTGGGAGATGCTTTTTCATGAGGAGGGTCCAAAATGCAGATGGAGCAGAGTCCTCCTCTGAAGGGGACACCCTCAGGCCAGCAGGTTCCAGGTCGCCTCTTCAGCATTTTCTTCCAGCTGGATTTCAGCCGCAAAACTGGGATGCCCAGCTGCACAGAGCAGGTCAACAGTGAGTCTGGAATGTTCCATCTGCAGACTTCTACCTCTCTCCCCACCTGGTTTCTGGTCCTGGCTTGACCAACAACTTGCTGTGTGACCTTGAGCCTTTGACTTTCCGTGCCTCCACCTTGCCACCTGTAGATGAGAAGGCTGGGTAGCCCTGTAGCACCCTATACATCCCCTTCCATATCTTCTCTCGGTCACTCATTATTTGTGTGAGGTGAGGGCAGAGATCAGAGCATGAGCAAGACAGCATGACCCACTCATCCCACGCTGTCGACAGCACGACCCACTCATTCCATGCTGTTGAGACGCCTAACTGTCCGTCAAGTTCTCCAAGCTGGCCAAGTGTGAGGTGCTCATGGGTAAATGATAGCCTGGATGAGCCACTGAGTTCACCTTAGGGTTCAGTGTCCCTGGAAGTAGAGTAGGAGCCAGAGATTCTTGTTTAATGAAGACATGCTCTCAGGAGCCACCTGTAGGGGAATGAAAGAGAGGGCTGGAAAAAGAGCCAATCAAAGAGGTGGATTCAGGAGAATCCACTCAGCCCCACCCCATAGCAAAGTCTGGAACCTCCGTTGCTCCTCAAAGTCTCTCCACTTCTGAGTCCCAGAGGCGAGAGACCTAGGCTGGTAGACTACCCCATCAGGCAGTCACTGATTCTGCTCATCCATTCATTCCATATCTCAATATTCCCCCCCGCCCGTAGAGGAGGAGATACAGCCTCTCAGGCAGCCCCAGGCGAGGCGGCTTCCACTGGCCAGTGGCAGTCTTCCAAAGATCAGTGCCTGTGTGAGCCACGAGTTGTCGTGGGGTGGGAGCGAGTGTATCAGGCACGTAATGGGGCTTTGGGTGGACACCCATAGCTTCCCCCACACAGTTCTAGTATCTTTGTTTTCACGATTCTTCTATTGTTGAAAGGCAAGGAAAGGGTATTTGATTTCTGTTTGAACCTCTCTCACTCCAGGTTCTTGATTTTGCTTTGCCTTTTTTCAGGCAGAGGTACATTTTCATTCCTTCCACTGTTTATTGAGGTCCCTCAAATAGCAGTGATACCTCCTCCCCAGGAAGAAATGAAGCCATCTGGTTTTGTCCCCAACTAGCTGTGCCATGATAAATGACAGCTCAAAGGTTTCAGCCAGCACAGAGCACAATGGAAAGTCGCCTCATTAACAAAGTGTATCATTGCATGTTCTGGAACAATCCATCTCAAAGGGGGCTGCATTAATTAGAAATATTTTCATTCAGCATGAGGCTGTGGTAGAACATTTGGCCGTCTGGAAACAGGAAAGAGATACCCAATTGCCCAGTTCACCAATATGTTTTGCAAAGCCTTGGTATTTAAATGTCCCTAAATAGACACTGCATTTGGCTTGATGCAACCTTCCCCTTTAAGATTCCCATTTAAAACTTTTGCCTTATACATGCAATACTTTTCTCATTAATCAAAGTGTTTCCTTCTAATAAGGTAAGGTGGTCAGGGAAGTTGAAAAGATTTCTTTTCTTGCCAGACCAGAAAGAAAGGAAACGTTTTGGAAGACTTACTCTTTTTTTTTTTTTTTTTTTTTTTTGAGATGGAGTCTTGCTCTGTCACCAGGCTGGAGTGCAGTGGCACGATCTTGGCTCACTGTAACCTCTGCCTCCTGGGTTCAAGCCATTCTTCTGCCTCAGACTCCCGAGTAGCTGGGACTACAGGCGCGCGTCACCATGCCCAGCTATTGAAAGACTTACTCTTACCTTTCATGATACACTAGGCTTGTGTCTGTGTCTGAACAGCTGAGAGAAGCCTCTGGCTTCAGCTTATCCATCTCCAAAGCCTCAGATGTCTCAACGCCCTGGAAGTAGCAAAATTAAATCTGACAATGATTAGGAGAGTAAGAATGTTACAGCGTGTACTCTTCTTTGTAAAAGGCCGGAATTAGGTCTGGGTTGCCCTTGGCTTCCCACTGGTAGCACAGATACATTGGAAGTGGTGTTGGAAATGGCTCAGTAGGTAGACCATGAGTTGGGAGTCCAGATGGATTTGAATTCAATATCCCAGTCCTGCTACTTATTGGCTGTGGATTTTGGATAATTCATTTAACCTCTAAGCCTCAATTTCCTCCTCTGTAAAATGGGAAAAATAATATAAATCTTATAACATTGCTGTGACAATTAAGTGTGCAGAGTAAACGCTTAATACACATTAGCTATCATTATTGTTAATGACAGTATTACTGGCCTAAGGTTCCCATAGGGCTCAAAGGCAAAGTCCTCGAAGAACAGTCCTCCTTCCTGGAGGGAGTTTATTTCACATGTATTTTTCTGGAGCTTTCTCATCAATGGGTATTGACATTTCAGTTTCTGGTCTTCACCTCAGGGAAGAGAGTGTGGGTGGGAAGACCCCTCTTGGGAGCTGGGCTTGTCTTGACTCCTACTTGGGGGAGTTTCATACTAAGTAGAGAGGTCAGCTTTCTTTATGGAAACTCAGCCTTCTCCCTGGACTGGGCAGCTCAGAGCAACACAGGCTGCAAGAGAGCTTTTGTGTCTTTTTCCAGAAGGCAACAAGGCTGAGAATGTAAGAGTGTAGGTCAGTTGGTGACCCCAGAGCTCAGAATTCTAGTGGACTCTGATGGTCCTGCTGATAAGATGTAATGAATGTTAGAAAAAAAAAATTCTAGAGATAAGGGTTAAAGAAGATTCCCATGCCAATCACTTTCCCTCCCAATTGTGGGAAAGAAATACGTAGAATATAATATCATAAAATTTAGAAGATGATAAAATAACCTTGCTTTTTCTCCTTGGGTGAAACTTTTTCCATTTTTGGACCCGTTTCTACTTCGCTTCCCAGCTCACATATGTCTGCATAGGTTTAATTAGGATGAAACATCCATGGTTCAGCACACTCTTTGGCAAATGAGGGAAATAAGCACAGAAATAAAGACAGGAAACCCCACTTGCATGCCAGTCTTGATCACCTGGGATTCATGGCAAATCTTCCCCTTGGGCTCTCAAGGCTGCGTAGGATACAGATTTAAAGAGGGAAGCAGGAGATGGCCTGGAGCGGGTGGCGAGGCTCTGGTGGTGAGGCCTCGAGAGCAAACACAGAAGTTCCCAGGAGGAGAAGTTCCTTGCACCCCATGCGCTTCTGCCCTGCTGACCAGTCGTTTTTTTGCAAGAAGGAAAAGGCAATTAAAAGTGCTTCCAGACACTCCTCTAACGGATCAAACAATTAAATTCAACATGTGTCTCTTTAGCTCAGATATTTTGTTGAAACCTAATGAGCATTCATTCGCCTCTTATTGTAAATGAAATATTCTCCAGGCTGCCATAATTTGGAGAAGGGGATTCATGAGGAGCTTTTCAGCTTAGCCAGGCACAGGGTGGCATGTGACTGTCAGGGTAACTAACTCAGCAGAGGTCTGAGAAGATTGTAGGGCCTCAGAGGATGGACTCAGGGCATGGTGTGAAGGAGGAGGCGCCGTGAGAATTTGGGAATGTAGGAAGAATGCATGGGAAGGCAGTCTTTTTAATTCGCCTGTTTCCTAACCAGATCCTTTCCTTTCCTTGCAGTTGGGAAGTTTTTAGAGGATTCTGAAATGAATCAAGGCATACTATTAGGATGAGACCATCTACAGGACACAGATGCCCTTGCTTCTCTGAGTGTGGAGGGAAGACACTCTTGGCGCTTCTTATTACTCATTTCTGGCTTCTTTGGAGAGAGCCTAACAGTTGTTCCCATCTCCTGTGGGCAAAGGAGGCTGCGTGTCTGGGTGAAGCTGTAGCAGCACCCCGGCTCAGAATTACAGACGCAGGGGTTCTCTATGGCATCCCAGGGGAAAATGACTTGTGACAAAGCCATTTCCAGACAAAGAGCCAAAGCTATTTAGATGTATGATGTCTCCAGTAAGAAAGAATTCCCAGATAAATAAATACAACCCAGGGATTTTACCCTTGATCACTGTGATCCAGAGCCCGTAATGTCAGAAATGGGCTATAGGGATCAGGGATAGCATTCAGAATGTGCCTGATTCAAACGCATGAAAGTCTGTCAAAGGTAAGATTACATTTGTCTTGACTCCAACAATTGATTGCTAGGTCTGTAGGGTATTTTTTTCCCTCCCTCCCTCCCTCCCTTCTTCTCTCCCTCCCTCCCTCCCTCTCTCCCTTCCTTCTTTCCTTTCTTCCTTCTCTTTTCCTCCTTTCTTTTTCATTTTCCTTTCCTTTCCTTTCCTTCCCTCCCTTCCTTCCTTCCTTCTTTCTTTCCTTCCTTCCTTCCTTCCTCCTCCCTTCCTTCTCTTTTCCTCCTTCCCTCCTTTCTCTCTCCCTCCCTCTTTCCTTCCCTCCTTCCTTCCTTCTTTTTTCCTTCCTTCTTTCCTTCTTTCCTTCTCTTTTCCTTCTTTTTTTTTTCCTCCCTCCCTCCAATTCTTCCTCTTTCCTTCCTTTTCTGGCCAGGACATTCCAGTCCACTTGTTTATAGAGCTGAAATCAACTGGCTAATTGTCAGTTTTTCTCTCTGCTTTGTAATAAGCATGTCTTACCTGAGCTGGGTGCTTACTCACGCAAGATAATAAGAAATACAGAAAAGCCACAGGAGCATATAGAAGACAAACCAGTCATAAAATTGCCTATTAGGAACTCTAATTTAAAATTGTGTCCAAAAGCTTCTGCATTCTTTCTGTTCACACCCAACCTCCACCCCCTTTTAAAAATTTCCGGCGCTACATGCAACAACGTGGATGTTTTCAAAGGTCACGTCCACCAGGCTCCCCTGGAGCCTCACTTACTTTCTCATCAAAGGAAAAGAGGGTGAAAAAGACACCAAGAAATTCTGGAAAAATGTTAATTAGGTACAAAAAGGCAAATGCAAATCTCAGATTTTTCCAAAAGCTAAAATGAAATTGCTTTTCTGCACTACCTGTTGCTGAGAAAATGTACTGAGGCAGGTGGGTGAGTGGGTTACGTGTATGAAGATGGGGGACGCTGCAGCCTGAGTCTGTGTGTAAAAGTGCTATTCTACAGAAGCCAAAAACTCCTTCAAAAGGTTTCTGTAACCAAATGAAAATAAAAATGTGTTATTTTCATGTCATGTTAATGTGCTTTTTTTCCCCCTGCCACTAATTATGCTATTTCAAGAAAATAATTGGAATTAGCTAGAAGAAATTAAGACTACAAACTTGCAAATTATATAAGCTAATGAATCTAACTTTTGGTAATGAACTTAGTTGCTACTTAGCATGCATCGCTAAAGCCTGCATGAAACAGAGGAGCCCTCCTAATTCCTTAATTCTACTGAACTATTCTTAATAATTCATAATTAAGTCTGCCTCAGAAATGATAGTCTCCATGACAATATTGATTTATTTTCTTTTTGCATCTTGGCCAAATGTTGAGAATGATAGAATTCTGAGTCCCAAAAGGCTAGTGCCATCAACAAAGATCACAGAAACAAAAGGATAATAGAAGGGCGTCACCAAAGCCCTTTCTCTCTTAACTTCCAGAAAAAGGAGATAGGAAATAAAAGAAAACGGAGCATGGGGCTTATGTGCTCACTAGTTCGTTTTCAGCATGAGGTAGCAACTGAGAACACATACTAATACCTGAAAAATAGAAGCCCAGAAAGATATGTATCTAGGATATGGGAGCAAATGTCTTCCAAAGGCTGGAGGAGAGACCCTGCTCTCTCTCTCACCTCATCTCCAGCTTCCTTTCTGCTTGAAAGATCATCAAAGTCTGCATTTACAGAGAAAGTGAGTTGAATGAAGAAAAATTTGAAAAATGCCCTGTTTAGTCTTCATCACCTTCTCACTGGGTCCTTTAGTTGAATACACTCTGGACTTGAGAATGTGCGCTGTTACCATGAAATTAAAGATCTCCAAATTGCCCTCCAACTGTGATCACTCGTTTCACCTGCTCTTCATAAAAATGTTCTGCTCCTGCCAAAAGAGTCCCCGAAGCCCCATCGTCTGAACCCTGAACTCTGACATTGAAGAAAATGAAGTCAACTCAAACGCTCAGTTCACAAAGCAGTGCTATTATTTTTAGAACATGTAGTAATGAAAACAGTAATACTTACAGTAAAAGTAATAGACTCAATTAAAGCCTATCTTCAGAGATATAAACAGGAGTCAAACAGTGCATAAGCCTCGTATTTTAAAAGTTCAATTAAGAGTCTGCCTTTAAGGGGGTTAGAAAAGACCCAGGGCGTTAATGGGCCTGCTTGAACATGCTATGTCTTGGAATGCCAGATTCCAAAAGTCAGAATTTTGTTAACTCTTCAAGATCTGTTTGTGATTTATTGTGCTTTTTCCTTTAATGCCTTCCGGCCAGTTGGGAAACAACATTTTATTGACTGAGAGTCTGATGTGTATTGAATGGTGTACTAGAGGCTTTTTAAAATGACATAAAATTGTCCAAGGCCAGCAACATCTTGCAGATGAAATTGCTGAAGCATCATGCAGACAGAGGGCTCCCTTTGGGTGAGAAATATAACATTTGAAAGGCTGGGTTGAGTTACACATGAACCCACGCCCGCCACCCCAGACTGTACCCTCACAGGGAGACTTTGAGTCCTGAGTAAGCTTGGTGATGTGTTGAGAATAGTAACAGAGAGGCAGACAGTCCTGGGTTCGAGTTTGAGTTCTGCCATCAACTAGTTGTGTAACTGTGTCCAAAGTCATGGCATCTCTCTGAACCTTCATTTCTTTAGCTATGAAATGAAGACAGGCTGGGTGTGGTGGCTCATGCCTGTAATCCCAACACTTTGGGAGGCGGAGGTGGGAAGATTGCTTGAGCCCAGTTCAAGACCAGCCTGGGCAATATAGTGAGACCCCATCTCTACTAAAAGTTAAAAAACAAAATTAACCAGATGGGGTGGTGCAAACCTGTGATCCCAACTACTCAGGAGGCTGCAGCAGGAGGACTGCTTGAGCCCCAGGAGGTCGAGGCTGCAGTGAGCCGTGATTGAACTGCTATACTCCAGCCTGGGCGACAGAGTGAGACCCCTGTCTAAAAAAAAAAAAAAAAAAAAAAAACCCAGAAATGAAGATGATTACTTCTGCTCTATCTGCTTTCTAAGTTGTTGAGGAATTCAAAGGACATAGGAGACGTAAAAGCAAAAGGTAAAGTGTTTGCACGTTGCAAACAGAGCTCTCTCTGTACCAGTTGTGTGACTTGACTTTAAACAAGTCACTGAACCTCTTTGTGCCTCGGATATCTTGCTTATAAAATGAGGATAATAGTCATATCAATCTCATAGGATGATAGTGACTATTATGTGAATAAACATGAAGTGCCCAGCACATCATAACTGCTATACACATGATTCTCATTCTTACCATTAATGTTCATGTTTTTTTGAAAAGAAAAGAGAAAAACAGATTGTTATTTTTCCTCCAAGAAGGACTCAGATTTTGTCTATAAAGGCATGGGACCTTTATAGAACTTCCTGGGAATTCCCTGAAATAAATCCTGAAGGACAACAAAGCCGTTAAAAAAATGGAGTCAGTGATATCATTTTAAAAGCAACATGTGGGCCAGGTGTGGTGGCTCACGCCTGTAATCCCAGCACTTTGGGATGCCAAGGGGGGCGGATCACAAGGTCAGGAGATCGAGACCCTCCTAGACAATATGGTGAAACCCCGTCTCTACTAAAAATACAAAAATTAGCTGGGCCTGGTGGCGAATGCCTGTAATCCCAGCTACTTAGGAGGCTGAGGCAGGAGAATCACTTGAACCCAGGAGCATGAGGTTGCAGTGAGCCAAGATCATGCCATTGCACTCCAGTCTGGTGACAGAGCGAGACTCCATCTAAAAAAAAAAAAAAAAAAAAAAAGCAGCATGTAATACCCACAACACGGAGACAAATGAGATTTTACTCTTAGATAAATGGATGTCCAATGTACATGTTTATCTATGAGGATTCATGCAATAAACAAATAGCAGAACACTTGTCCATCCACCTAGAAGCTAACATGTGTTGAGCATCTGCTGTGTGTCAAGTCCTTGCTGAGTTCCAGGGATGTGCCTGTGAGAGAGACACCTTGACGTTCTCAGAGCTCACAGCATAGCGGAGGAGAACGATGATGAAGTGAAGTGCCCATGTGTCAACAGAGGAATACAAAGGAATGGGTGGTGGGTTCTTTTGGGTGTAGGGGAAGGGGTTTGGAGAGACTCAGAACTGGGGAGAAGCTTTAATTGGATGGAGAAGAAGTCGCCCCTTCTGGGAAGAGCAAGCAGCACAGAGGCATGGCCACATTGAGCGTGGGGAAGGGATGGCAGGTCAACCCTTTGTGGGAGCAGAAGGACGGAAGAGCTGGGACAAACTCACAAGGAGCCTTGGAAACCATGCTGGGACTTTAGGCTTCAGTGTGGAGGCAGCAAGCAGGTAACAAAGCCCATAAACTCATGTGGAATGTGAGCTGTTCTTTATTTTTGAGTGTTCACTCCAGGTGGGGCAAAAATCGGACCAGAAAGGGCAGAGACCAGGCCTTGGAAGTCAGATAGAGGCTTTGGCAAGAGACAGTTGCTAAGATGAAACTGGCCCAGATGAAACTCCCTCATCTCCTGACTTTGACACGTGTCAACACACATCTCTCATCTTCTAATGAGAGGTGACAGAAGAGAGGTGCAGGGAAGGGGCATCTCGCCATCAGCAGCATTTCTCACCCCACCCTATCTGGGAAATCCAGAGAAATAGCACGGGAAGTGGAGATGGGGGGATGTGGCCTCTCTACATGGAGGAAACCCAGGAAGAAAGAGAGGGCCTGGAGTCCCTTCTCTCCATCCTCTGGGATTGGCTTTCTGGAAATGAAGGGAAGGGTGAGGAAGCCCTGGTGTGATTTCTCAGGGGATGAGCTGCAAGAATTGGTAGAATCCCTGCAGGACCAGCATTGATAGTGGAGATGGAGGTCATAGGAAAATCATTTTATCGCCCTGGATAGAGTGGCTGCCCGTAATGAACATGACACTTTTCAATTCACACTGAATACATTGATGGAGGAGCACATGGCGGGCTGCATACATTCCTCATTGATATGTGTCATTGGAAACCAAGAACTAATATGGAAAAAGATTGTGTGAGCATCTTCAGCAGTCCCTAGGTAATCATGAGGTACAAGCACATCCACAGGTAGCCTTGGGAAATGTTCCAATCCCCTTTCCCCTTGCTGCTGCTGCTGCTGCTGCTTCTGCTTTAATTTTAAAAAGTTATTGTTGGCCTGGCTCAAAGATCCCTGTTTTTCTATTCAAACAGCTTTCTTGAAGTTTGGAAAATAGAAAATATTCCCCTGGGTGTAAAGAACACACATTTGAAGAATGAGTAACCTGGCAAAGTGAAATTAAAAAGCTGGCCATAGATACCTCAGTTGTCAGACACAGTGTTTTATTATCCAGGTTCTTAAAAGTAAGTGCTAAGTAAAGGTTTCTTCCACCAGTATGCACAGAGGACTATTAGCTTGCTCTCAGATTCAGTCTTCAGGCGCTTCTCAGACATCGCCTCCAACACCTGCTCAGCTGAATATCTGATATTGCTTTTTTCCCTCTCTCTCCACCTTCTCTCTCCCTGAGCAATAAAAGCCCAAACACATACTTGTCATTTGCCCTCTGACATAGCTAAGATTTAAAATGTTGACAATATCTGAAATATAAAACAAACCCACTGCCTCTAAAACAACAACCACAACAAAGCTGCTAATAGTTACAGTGTCCCTGTCAGTCCCTATTTATGAGACACTGACGTCTTCCCACCACAGACGTGGACCCTGGGGCAGCTGGGGAATGGGAGAAGCTATGCCATGATACAGGGTGACAGATGATGGAATGACACTGAGAAGTTGAGTGTTTTTTAAATTTCATAGGAAATGATGATTCCTCTTGGCATGGAGACACTTGGATCTCCTTTCTCTCCCGAGGATATAGTTATCCTCAGACTGAGTTGGAACAAACATTCAGCCGGGGATGGATTTATGACTTTAGCTCATACAAGATGTGATACACTTGCACATAGCCAATTAGCGTCGGGCTCCTCAAGCGGATGTCCAGATTCACCCTCGGGTCCTCAAAAGCTTCCAAAAGACAGCTGGGTGTGAAGCTGGAATGCCCCAGTTGGAAAAAGCCTCCACTATTTATTGGCTCTATTATTCAGAGGGCAAGCTAAGCCATCTTGAGGCCTCACTTTCCTCTTTATAGAAGGAATTAACACGGTTTACATGTGGTGTCAAGATCACATGAAAGCATGGACATGCAATGTCCTAGCATGGTGTCCAGCCTTCCTGTCTCTCTCCAGGCCTCCCTTTCTTATTCGTTCACTCATCCATCCATCCATCCATCCATCATGAATTCCCGTTCCTATACCAGACACCATGCTGTGACTGGGCACAGAGCTGTAAACAAGAGAGATTGTGTCCGCCCGTGTGCAACTCACAGACTGAAGAGGAGAGAGAACCTTTCCAGACTTTGCTAAGTGCTGGGAAGAGAGCAAAGCAGCGATGCTTCACAGAGCACTGGGCAAGAGAGCTGGGAGTGGTCAAGGCCAGCTGCTGTGGGGTGGGAGAGAGGGGACAGTCGTGTTAACACCCCTGCAAGGGCATGTTTTTGAGCACCCCATCTGTACCAGGCACCCTGTCAGACTCTGAAAACGACATTGATTAAAAAGAACATCCGTGGCTACTACCCTCATGAAGTTCACAGTCTAGTGGGGGATATGGCTGTTACCAAAAGAATCACACAAAGAAGTAGAAAATGATGAGATTGGTGTGGGCAAAAAGAGGGGCTCGGTGCCAAGATGGCCTATGTTAGGGATATTTGGCCCATTAAAGGGTCTGAGAACATGGTCCTTAAGCAACCGTGTTTGAGCTGAGCCCTAAAGGTGGAGTACGGTCAGGGCAGAGGGAACCACTGGGCCAGGCATGCCTGGGGTGTGGGGCAGTGAAGACCCTGAAAGGAAGCAGAGGGCAGGGTGCAGCTGAAGGAGGTGTGGGTGTAGGGGAGCCTTGTGGGAAAGCCTGGCCAGGCTAACAATGCAGCAAGGTTCTGCAGATTGCAGGAGGTGGCCTGGGTGCCAAGCAGCACATGAGCCACCCGAGCATCGGGGGAGGTGCATCTGCCCTCAGAAGCCAGGCAGAGTCATCCTCTAGTCTCTTTTGCTCTGTTTCCCATCTTACCCCTCCTTGTCCTCCCTGGGTCAGAAGGACTGAAGGGGGCCCAGCCTAGTGAGTTGGGGAGCCCAAGGTGGAGGTGACTGCCACCTTAGTTTGCTGCCCTAAAGGTACTGCCCCCGGGATTCCCTTCCAGGGACATCTTATGTATGTGACTGTGTTCTGCTCCTTTCTGGTCATCTCAGCGGTACCGCACTGCAGACACTGGAGTACATTTTACCCACAGCAGGACAATCTAGGTTGAAAATTAGTTTTTGCGGCAATGTGTATAAAGTAGAAGATTGAAAACCCTGTGTCATGTCCATCAGTAGGGAATGGGTTGCACAGCTCACAGCAGGACTTCTTAACTCTGGCATTATTGACATTTGCGGGGTGGGGAATTCTCTGTGGTGTGGCCTGTCCTGTGCATTGCAGGATATTTAGTAGCATCCTGGAAGGCAGAATCACCCCGCAGTTGAGAACCACTGGATGAAGATTCAGAGACACTATTGTCTTGTTGCTCAAGAAAAGAATGGAGGGTCCCTTTTCTGATTAGGAATCCCAAGCAGACCCGGCATGAGCACCCTCCCTTGAAGCCAGCAGCTCAGCGTAAAGAGCTCCCAGACAGCCCTTGTCGGGCCTGGGGACAGAGGAGGGTGAGGACTTGAAACATCACCAGCAGAGAGTAGAAATGGAAACCACCTGTGCACAGTTTTCCTCCATGCAGACTGGCACTGCAGCTGCAATAAGAAACATCGAGAAAAACCGATGAAGTGAAGAGAAGGATCCAGAACAGATGTGTTTCCTGTACACATTTCAAACGTGCCGGGCAGAGGCCGGCAGAGGCCCTATGGGTCGCAGAGAGGCCCCGCTGTGTTGAGGTCCCAGCTGCCATTTTGCCTGCCTTCTTGGGCTCCAGGATGTTGACCTCAGGCTCCCTGATGACCAACCCTGTTTGGGGTTAAGGGAGCACCGCTGGACAGACGTCAAGTCATTGAGAAAAACTCCATCCTGAGAGGCATCTTAAGCCTCTTGGGATTTCAGTACGCTTAAATGATTCCAGTTGGTGTCAAATCAGCATGTTTTGCCTAATTATATTCATTTTTGCACGTGGTCATCACCGGTTTCATTTACAAGAACTCAGAGTAGCCCCAAGAAATGAACTAGATAGCTGGCAGAGCAGCCCACAGTGGGGGAAAAAAGTCTGTTTTTGTGAACATTGATTGACACATGCCTTTCCATAAACCCAGGCTTGCAAAGAGTCGTGCTCACGGCCGCCTTGTCTGCTTTCCATCTCTCAGTGTCTCTCTTTTAAGGCCTCCTTTGGACGACTGCAATGTAAATCAGTGGCCTACATCAAGTTTTCTCACTAACGTTTTTCCTTTCCCTAAAAATGGGAAAAGGGGCCTCCACAGGTCATCAAAAATGTGACTTAGGCCTGGTGCGGTGGCTCAGGTCTGTAATCCCAGCACTTCAGCAGGCCGGGGTGGGTGGATCACCTGAGGTCAGGAGTTCGAGACCAGCCGGGCCAACATGGTGAAACCCCATCTCTACTAACAATACAAAATTAGTTGGGCATGGTGGTACATGCCTATAATCCCAGCTACCTGGGAGGCTGAGGCAGGAGAATTGATTGAACCTGGAGGTGGAGGTTGCAGTGAGCTGAGATGGCGCCACCTGCACTCCAGCCTGGGAGACAGAGCGAGACTCCGTCTCGAAAGAAAGAGAGAGAGAGAGAGAGAGAGAGGGGGGGGGAGGGAGGGAGGGAGAGAGAGAGAGAGAGAGAAAGAAAAGAAAGAAAGAAAGAAAGAAAGAAAGAAAGAAAGAAAGAAAGAAAGAAAGAAAGAAAGAAAGAAAGAAAGAAAGAAAGAAAGAAAGAGAGAGAGAGAGAGAAAGAAAAGAAAAGAAAGAAAAGAACAAGAAAAATGTGGCATAAAAACAGAGCATCTGGCCAGAGATCATTGTTTAATGGAATCCTCTCCGAGGGTTCCCTCTCCTGCAGACCCCTCCAGGGCATTTCAGAGAGAAAAGCCTCAAAGCCCAGCCCCGAGAGGCAGACCAGAAACAACTGAAAGCATGCCCCGACTTACAGATCCAGCCCGTGTCAGCCTATCACCTCCCCGATTGCGGGAGTCAGACACATGAACCCTGGAACAGAACAAGGTGTGCAGTTGGGGAGGAGACATGCCACTGTCTAGCTTGGGGCCCATCTGCAGTGTAGCCCCCAAATAACAGTGAAGTGGTTAAGGGCACTTGTTCTGGAACCAGGTAGACCCAGGTCCAAATGACAGCTTTCTGACTGACTTTCAGTCGTTTGCCTGTGATCTTAGGCAAGTGACTGGCAGCACTGGGGTCCTGCAACATGTGGACAACCATATCTCCCCCAGGGGTGACTGTGAGATCAGAGGAAATGTGTGCAAAGCACTAGCACAGGGTGAGGCTTTGGCACGCCGTGCACTGGGCTGGCTGTGATACATGGTAGCTGGCACAAGGTCAGGCCTCAGACAGCTGCAAGTATTACAGGGCAGTGAGGCATTGTGACCATTGGGTTATCAGCAATGTTCCCCAGCTCTGATAATTCTCTCTCCTCACCCCAACCTGTGGGAGTGTGGAAAACGGGTACTAGCAGGAAAAAAGCCGAGGGTTTGGCAGGATTCGGGCCATTTCAGGGCTGTTTATGGATGGAAACTTCTCGGTCTTTGGATCACAGCAAGGAAATTTCCAATCCTTGGGTAGCTCATTTGTGAGGCAACAGCACCCCCTGTGGGCGGAAAGCAGCATTTCTTCTAGAATTTTCTCTGGGGCTTCAGGGAACCTGCACCCAAAAAGTAAACAGGGGTGTAAATGAGTGTGGTCTTTATCCAAAGAGGTAAAGGCGGCGTCAGCTTCCCCCCTCTTATCTGTGGGTGATTGCATCCATTTCTTCCCCCTCATTCTTCCCAGCTTTCATTGCTTCTGAACTGCTGGCAGTGGGGACAGTGGGGAGGGAAGTGTCTGTGTCTGAGGAGCCTGCAGTACCCCCTGGCATCTTCTCAGGCTTAGCTGCGCCGGCTGCCAGCTCCAGCTCCACCCTCGGGGACAGCACTTACTCAACACATCCGAGTTTTGGTTGGTCCCGGCCTTTTACAGTCCGGGAACTGTGACGGAACCCCCACTCACACTGACCTCTCCCCAGCACCTTTCACCACCACCACTACAGAAACTTGCGTGCTATTTGGTTTGGAAATTCCAGAAGGCCCGACTCGCCTGTGGGTCCGTGTTGCCCCTGCCCAGCTCCCAGCTCTGTGGTCTCAGGCAGGCCAAGCTGCCTCTCTGAGGCCCTGGAGCCTCAGCCCCTGAGGGGCCGTGGTGGGGCATTCAAAAAGCAATCCATGGTCATACCTGGCTCCAGCAAGCCCACAGGCTGTACCTGCCATGTTGACACGCCCCTTCACACTGCCCGCGAGTGTCTGTGTGGTCCTGTCTCGGGGGCTTCCCCCGCCTGTGGTCGGGGCGTCGTCCCATTCAGCCTTGTGACATCTCTGCGAGCTCCCCTTCTCATTGCCAACCTACCCTGAGAGATGCAGCTCGGAGAGGGGAAGGGGCCCGGCCTGCTGGGGATGTCCCTCCAGTCTAGAGCAATATTCTCACCCAGTCCTCCCATGGCCCAACAGAACCCTGGGGGCTTCCAGGCCCCACACCTGCTACTCCTCACGGCCCCTTTTCTCAGCCTCCATGGAAGCTTGGAGATGCAAGTTGGAGAAAACAAAAGCTTGGCAGCCCTTCCCAGCCACTCCCAGCCTGGCAGTCCGCAGGCTGACAACACAGAGAGGGCTTCAGGAGCAGGCCGGCTTGGCTCTCACCTGGTCTCTTGAGCAATCTGTGATGGCTGTCAGAGAAACTCCTGCTTTAATTAGTTCTTCACTGATTACTATTAAGTGGCACGTTACATAATTATCCCAGGGCCAGTCCTAAATGGAGTCTATTTCAAGCAGTTACCTGAATTTTGTGAATGAAAATTATGGTGATTCCATCTCTACTACACCACCCAGCACCCAATCAACATGTATAATGGCAAACTCAATAACCCCCCAACGGGCGGTGAACAATGCCATGACTCCTGCGTCCAGGCTGTCCGGCAGCTCCCAGGATGCTCACAACAGCCCTGACATGTGTTTGTCTCACAGGTTGGAAAACTGAGGTTCAGAAAGAGTGGGTAATTTGCCAAAGTCACACAGCTGGGCAGTCATACAGCTGGGAAGTCACACAGCTGGGACTGGAACTCAGGCAGTCCAGCTCCAGAGTCCCAGCGGCTAACCTCTATGCAGTTTAGTTAGTGACTACAACTGCTGTTTATTTAATGGCTTATGTTGTTAGTTAACCACAGAGATAGATGGTTTGTACGCATCATCTTTCCTAATCATCACTACCAAGTGGAGGTGGTATTACGCCCATTGTACAGATATAGAAACTGAGGCACAGAAAGATCTAGCTAGCTGGAAATGGTAGAGATGGTTTTCTAGGGCTTGACAAGCCTGTTAGCACGTACTCTTAGCTAGGAGGCAGCACTGTGGAAAGGTTTGCCTTTGTCCAGAAATAGAAAGTGTGAGACCGCATCAGAGCTAATGCACCTGCTCCGTCCAGGCACTTCCCTTGGATCATTCAAAGCCCACATCACCTTTGTGGGATTGGTTCGATTATTATCCCCCTTTCACAGATGAGGAAACTGAGGCTAAGAGGAACTGAGGGAAAGACTATGCCAAGGTTCCATAGCTGGTGAGTAGCAGGACCAGGACATAAGGTTGCTAACACCACAGCCTAAGCTCTTAGCCATCACTCTCTCAGTTACCAGGATTAATATCACCATGCATGGACTGACCTCTGTTTAGGGATGTGCTTTGGCCAGAAAATGAATTCTAAATGATTGTTCCTTCAGGATGGGCAGTAGGGTGCTAAGAAGGCACTATTTCTTCACTGGTCTCTGCTCTGAGAGAAGGGACGTGCTGCACATGTAATTGCCTGGGACTGGGGTTCTGGGAGGTGATTGGCTCACGGAACAGGTGGTAAGAAAACCCAAGATGCACATCCTTTTTTTTTTTTTTTTTTGTTCTGAAACAGAATCTTTCTCTGTCGCCTAGGCTGGAGTGCAGTGGTATGATCTTGGCTCACGGCAACCTCTGCCTCCTGGGTTCAAGCGATTCTCCTGCCTCAGCCTCCCGAGTAGCAGGGATTACAGGCACCCACCACCACGCCCGGCTAATTTTTGTATTTTTAGTAGAGATGGGGTTTCACCATGTTGGCCAGGCTAGTCTTAAACTCCTGACTTCAAATGATCTACCCTCCTTGGCTTCCCAAAGTGCTAGCATTACAGTTGTGAGCCACCGCACCCAGCCCCAAATGCAAATGCTTACTGCTTTCCCTGAGTCTGCTGGGAATCCTGTCCTTCTTTCTAGACTCCCATCCTTCATCCTTCGTATCTTAGGTCCTCTGCCTACTCCTCCAGTGACACTTCCACAGAGGACAGAGGCTTTTTCATTTGTGGAGAAACCTGTCTATTGCTTTGTCTGCTCAGCATCTAGGCGCCTTTCTTTGGTAGCAGCAACTTATTCTACCTCGGGGAGGAGCCCACACTCACTCTCAGTCCACACTGCTGCCATGGGATTTACCCTTCCTCCTCCCTGACCTAGTGGGCAAGCATGTGACTCAGCCTGGCCAATCAGAGTCACAGTCATTTGTTAGTGATGGGCATGTGACCAAATTCAGGCCAGTGAGATCAGGTCTGGGAATATTGCTGAGATTATTGGGAAGGTTCTCCTTTTCTCCTGCTGGGATGGTAGCCTGGAACTGCTTTTCTGCAAGGCCTGAGAAAGAAGCTGTGGTTCTAGTCTTCAAGATGTCCCCTCACGAGTCTCACCTCCTAGTATTCATGTCCTTATGTAGTCCCCTCCCACCTTGGATGAGGCTGACCTGCGTTACCATAGAAGGTTGCAGGAATGATGGAGTGTGACTTTCAGGCTAGTTCATTAAAGACATTGCAGCCTTCACCCTGATCTGTTGGGTCTCTCTGTCTGTCTGGGGAAAGCCTGTGTCCATGTTGGGAGGTCACTCAAGCAGCTGTGTGGTGATAGCCACATGGAAAGGAACTGGGGCTTCCTGCCAATAGCCATGAGAGTGAGCCCTTTTGGAAACAGATTCTTCAGCTCCAGCAAAACCTTTAGATAACTGCAGCCCCAGCTACTATCTTAACTATAATCTCATAAGAAACCTCAAACCACTACACCACTTCTAAATTCCTGACCCGCAAACACTGTGAGATAATACGTTTATTGTTGTTTTAGGCAGCTTAATTTTGTGGTTATTTGTTGCAAAGCATTAGGTAGCAAATACAGACACAAACACAGAATACAGCACTGAGAGGTGGAGAATGTCAGATTCCTCATATTTCAGCCACCTAGATCCAGCCATGCCTAAAGTCAGCAAGCTTTGATTTCTCAGTTACATGAGCCAATCATTCCTCCTTTGGCTCAAGCCAGTGTAGATTTCTTTGCAACTGATGAGCCGTCATCAATACAGAGGTTGTCACGAAAATGTGTGCCCCAGGAGCCAAGAAAAATCTCAATCACCAGATTCTAGGAAGGGCAGGAATCACAGGAGAGGACTTAGGGGTAGAGGCAGCAGGTGGTGGAGGCCCTTTACACTAATGTCTGCCTAAGCACGCCGCAGCCCCTGCTGCAGGACCTCCTTCCTCCTCGCACACAGCCTCACCTGGATTCTCATCTTCTCCTTGTCCTTCTCCTCCCTGCCTCATGCTTCCTGCTTTCTTGTTGTTCCAGCTTCTTTGTGTCTTCACCTTCACCTTCACCACAAGCTCCCCTACACTCAGGCTTCTCCTTGGGTTCAGCCTATAGAGACCTTCGGCAGGAGCTCAGCCAGAGAGAAGAGACTGAGATTGGTTGTTTATCCCCCTGGTCCCCCACATAAGGGGCTAAGTGTCAGTGGCACCCCTCTGCCAGCCCTCAGGTCACTGGTGCTGTCGTCAGATTCCGGTAAGCAATCCTTCCTTTTGCCCCATCTGGCACAAAGGTGGTCGTGTCCTCCCACCTGATCTGGGCCCACACTATTTTTCTTTCCAATTATATAAATAAAACATTTGCAATTTTAAAAACTCTACAGTTTGCATGCGTGAGGGCGGGGACGACAGCACCAATCAGGCCATGGGGACACAGTGTCCCCTGACAGCAGCATCAGGGCTCAGGCAGGCTGGGAGGACACACAAGAGTTGGCGACCTTGGACGGGGCAGTAGCTCCCCCGGCCCGAGGAGTGCCGCCCCCCGTATGGCCGTGCTGCCCAGCAGGCCAGCTCCTTCCCTCTAGGGTGCCAGCAGCAGCTCCTACTCCTCATGAGTCCACTTGATCATGGCCTCGGGTGAGCGGTAGAGTAACATGAGCTTGGCAGACAGCTCCTCCTCCAGCTCCAGCTCACCGGTCTTGCACACCAGGAAGATGTCCTGGCAGAGCTCGAGGATGTGGGCCACGCACGGCAGCTCCTCCAATATGATGGAGTGTGAGATCTCGCTGAAAAAGCCACACACGAACTTGCCCATGACCAGTGTGACCCCCTCAGCCCACACCTTATAAACTGTCCCTGTTCTCAATTCCCCTCCGCTTTCACAGTCTCCTGCCCATGCCCTGGCTGATACAGTGATCGATACAGTCACTGTATCAGTCATATCTGTTTTGCAGAGGAGGAAGCTAAGGCACAGAGAGGTGAAGCAACTATGCACTGTCACACAGCGAGAAAGTGACAGAGCCAGGATAGCCAGGCAGTGTGAGTCCAGAGCTTTTCAGCTGTGTTCTGAAGGCAATGTAGTGACAGGCTTTGATCTGTGGTTTAGAACAAAAGCTTGGACTGAGGTGTGGATGCTGGGCTGCAGTGAAAGACCCTGGCATTTAGAACTAACAGGCTATGGCCATCGTCCAGATCTGAGATGAGGCAGTGGGGTGGGAAGGAAGAGCAGTGGACGCCACACTGGCAGAACATGGTGGAGGGTCCGGGATGGGCCTGGGCTTGTGATGTGGGTGACTCGGGGGATGGTGATACCCTCCCCTGAGATGGGAACAGATATGGAGGCGCCGGTATGGCTCATGGCTCTGAGGGCTGGGTTTTGAAACTCTCAGAGCATCTTGGAGTCGGCGTTGGCCTCAGCTCCTGGGAAACAGGATGCAGACCCCCTCAAACTCATGGACTTTCTTCATCCGCCCCCTGAAAGCTGGCAGCATCTGTGGCTCCCATTGCAGTCGTGGGCTGTGTCTGATCCTCGAGCCTGGGCTTCAGCCTGCCCTCCACCCCCACAGGCATCTGAGAGCCTACTTTGCGTTAACACCGAAATGCGTCAATGGGAAGCTCAACGCAAGCCCCTGCTGGGAGCCTTAAGAGTTTCCAGCTAGCTAACCATGCCTCATGTATGTTTAAAATAGTTTTGGCTATTACTGCAAGGCCCACAAATCAATTTCTTAGTCACAGAGCCCACTTCATCTCCCAGCACAGGTGAGTTGAAGCAGGATGCTCATTAAAAGAAACGACGGGGGATAAACGCAAGCACAGCGGATGGGAGCCCCAGGAAACGTGGATCAGCACTGCTGGCGAATGTTTGCGATCAGCCAGAGACATGCAGTCCCCAGGGAGGTACAGAGTGCACCATCCCACAAGCAGAGTCAGACACCGCCCCAGGCCCTTCTCCTTTGCCATCTCCCTTCCTTCCCACACTGCCAAGGTGGCAGGGGCTCTTGCTTCCCCATCCTACAGAAGGAAACATGAAGGAATTAGAAGTGGAGCCACTCCAGCCAGGCAGCATCTTGAATATTCCTTGAGTACCTACTGGGTGCTTGGTTCCATGCCAGAAGCTTGGGCCACAACGGGGAAATAAGACCACGGTGTCACTGCTCATGGAGCACTGGCATGCAGATGGGGAGACAATACCACAACAAAGAAGGAGACATCCCCAGAGTGTTCATGCTCTGAAAAAAATAACAAAACAAGTTGATGTGATATCAAAAATCTCTGGGAGGGAGCTGAGGGTGCATATCAAAGAAGGTCTGAGACCCAAGTCCCTAGAGTGAGTGCCTCATGAGGGCGTGGGAGGAGCCTGTCAGGCAGAGGGCAAAGCATGTGCAAAGGCAGTGAGGAGGGAACAAGCTGAGGCATGAACAGGAGGGCACAGTGGGCCAGGCTTTGTGTACCGTGCTGAGGAATGTGAGTGAACTGAGTGTGCTGAGATGGCACAGGCTGGGGGAGAACAGGCCGCTGCTTTTCAAAGCCCAGGCATCTTCTTCACCACTGTGGGCTGTGTTCCTAGGTTCCAGGGCTCAAAATGTGAATGTATCTTTTGGGAGGCCACCATCCACCCCCCACAAAATGCATAGGAACCTGTGTAGAGATGCAGACACTGATATGGATATGGGTGCAGTTAGAGATGTGCATAGAGATGTAGCTAAATATAGAGTGACATCGTGACATTGTAACTGATAATGATTGAAGATTTATCATGAATGATAATGATAAAGGTAGCCAAATATGCCATCTGGGCCAGCCGTGGTGGCTCACGTCTGTAATCCCAGCACTTTGGGAGGCCGAGGCAGGAGGATCACTTGAGGTCAGGAGTTTGAGACCAACCCAGGGCCTTCAAGGTTCTTATCTGCTCTGCCAGCAAGGCCCACCCATCTTCTTCTCTGCCACTAAAGGGGTGCTGGGACCCGGTGTCCCCCAGGCTCCCATCCTCTATAGCCCCCACCCACCTGTGCTTTGGCAGGAGATGAGCCTTGAGTGCTCAAAAGTCACAAGCCCCCCAAATCCCCAGGGTTTCAAGGAAGGGATCTTAAGGCCTCCCTGTGCCAAGGCCAATGTCTCACCAGAATACCTGGTTCCTGAGGCCAAGGCTGGGGTCAGGAGATGTGTTGTTGTTTTGTTTTCTATTTTTATTTAACCCATAAATATTCCAATACATGGCACTAAAAATGAGAGATCTGCCAAATAGGGGTGGCCACACATATTACTATTAACAGTTAAAATATTAAAAATTCTCTAATATCATGAAATATCCAGTCAGTATTTAAATTTTGAATTGTTATTTTATCTATATGTTTGAAAGAGGATCTATAATAGGTCTATACATTGTCAGGGATTCACTGAAATGGGTCAAAACTCATCCAATATGTTTACATTTAGGAGTTCATAGTGACATAGGACAACAGAGCATTAAACTAAGCATGGGCCGTCTGAGCACAACAGGCTGCACACCCACAGGGCTGCCCACCCCACCCCCAGCCCGCAGGCCTCATCCCCTGGGGGGTAAGGACTGGCAACCTCAAGGGAAAGGAGGGGAAGGGGCCCCTTGCCAGGAGCAGCTGGGTTCCCACCCTTGTCTCCGGATGAAGAGGCTGCCCAGGCCTATTTTGCAGGCCATGTGGGATGGGAGAGAAGCCATCTCCAGAGACCTCATGAAGAACCAATCGCCAAAGCCAGAAACCAGACAAGCGCTAAGAGAGCCCGGAAAGAAAATTCAAAAAGCCAGCATCAGAGCCATAACCTTTCCTCTGTCACCAAAGTGTCCTCTCGCTTTTGGCCCTGGCCGGTGCTAAAATGTCACCACTCAGAGTTGCAGCTTCAGGCCCATGCGACTGGGTTGCAGGGGCAGGAGGGGGCCCTGCTGCAACCCGGCCCTCACCAGGTCCCCAAGCCCCTCATGCCAGCTGCAACAGTGAGAATGAGGATGTTTGTGACATTGCCAGATGAGATGGTAACTAATGGCCCTGCCAAGCCCCAGGGATGCAGGGAAGGCTCCATGCAGCAGATGTTCCATGATTACGAGGAAATTGAGGAAGGCGGAGGTTCCTGAGCCCAGGGGCTCTCCACCTCTGGCAGGCTGAGCCCAGTCTCCTTAAGGATGCAGCTCTGCTTGCGCCAGGGAAGGGGAATGGGGAAGGAAGAGGGGCCATCTTGTTGGGAGCAGGCAGTCTACGAAGAGCCCCAAGCATCTGCTTCCAATTCATGACACCCTGGCTCTATTGTTGCTGTTTTTTCCTTAAATGAAGTTAATAGTTTTACGATTTGCCATATGTTGGCTTGGTTAAATTCTTTGCAGTGGTAACCCAAGTGTGAGGGCCAAGTCCTGAAAGCCCCTGGAGTTGACTCCGACCACCTGGCTTGTGTCACACCCTGAGGTGCGTGTGTCTGAAGGAAGTGGGTAGTGGGTAGGGTCCCCATTTAAAAAAAACTGAGGGGCCATTACCAAGGAAGGGGACCATAGGCCAGTGGGCAGTAGTCCCACCCAAGGACAGAGGAGGGCTTGAAAAAGTACAGACGGCTGGGCCATCCTGGGGCTCTCTTTGTCCCAGTGTAGCCTGGGAATCTGCATTTTAAAACCTCCCCAGGTGATTCTAATGAGCAGTGGGAGAACTGCTGCTCACCCTACGTCTGAGAGAAGCTGGAAGGACAAAGGGCTTACAAATTCTGCTATTATACTGATAACAGTAACAGCAATTGTTATTATTTTCAGTGGGAAAATTGGGGGCTCAGGGAAGTCACCTGGTACAGCCAATCTGGACGGAGGGCCCTGGCCTCTGCCATGCCAAAACCTATGCCTTGGAATCTATTTTGAAATAGAATCTATTTTAACTTAGCAAAGTCAGAATATTTGCATGATTTCTGTTCTAGTCCATAATCAGCAATCACTTTATGTTTTTTTGTTTTTCAAGCAGTAGGCAGTTCACAGGGCTGAAAGAATTGGGAGGTGAATTAAAAACTTTCTCCTTGAGGTGCTCCCCAAATCCAGACTCTGGAGCAATTAAGGGAGCCCTTCACAGCTGAACAGGAAACTCTGGCCATGGGGGCAGAGGGCAGGGCCCTCCTTGGCACTGCAGCAGTTATCAGCCTGGAGAGAGGCTGAGAGGCAGGCGCTTGACAGGGCATGGCTCTCGGGGGTCATGGCCAAGTGCTCCTGGACTGGGAAAGGTCCCGAGGGAAGATACCATGATCTTCAACAGGGGGCCTGAGGCCACCTGTAAGTTCTTTCGTAAAGAACAGCCTTGAACTTCTGCAGGGAGGCAGGGAAGGGAAAATCAGGGCTCCCAGAGGCAGGAGGAGAGAACCCCAGGACTCGGCTGTTGGTACTGCCAGTAGTTCCCTTTCGTCTGTCTCTCTGTCTTCCCTCCACACCTGTCACCTTGTGCCTGTGGCAGAGCATGCCTCTGAATCAGTGGGAGGGCTTGTTCCGACACAGCTTGCTGGCCTCACCCTGAGGATCTGATTTAGGAGATCTGGGGAAGGGGAGAACTTGCATTTCCAACATGTTCCCCGGTGAGATTGATGCTGCTGGTCCAGGGGCCACACCTGAAGCGCTTCTGTCTCAATTGATGTTCTCAGCAGTTCTCTGAGGGCAGAGGAAGAGACCAAAGCTCAGAGCCAGGAGCTAACATGCCTGAGGCCACACAACTAGCAACCGACAGAGGCAGGATTCGAACTGAAGCTCAGAGATCCTGGAACCCACTAACCACAAGGTACTCTCTTCTCACTTTAAGCTTTCTCCCTAGACAGTCTGAGTCAGGGCAGCCTCTTCGGAGACAGGGACTGGAACTTAACTGCACATTGGAGCCCCTGGGAAGCTTCTAAAATTTCCAGTGCTGGGGCTGCCTCCAGGCCACTGAAATCTGAGTCCCTGGGGTGGTGCCCACCAGGTTGGCAGGACATCTTTAAGTTTCCAGGTGATTTCACAGCACAGGGGCTACATTTGGGACCCTGGGCTTCGGGAGATCCAGAGTGGCCTCAGCAGCAAGTCTGGGGTGGGGCGGGTGCTGCAGGTGGCAGGCATCTGCATGGTCAGCCGCACCCTGGAGGGGGCCCTGGGTGATCCAGGAAAGGGTTACTGTCCTCCCTGGAGGCAGTCAGGGAGAGGCCTTGACTATGGTTGTCGGATAAAATACAGAGTATCCAGGTAAACTTAAATTTCAAATGAACAGAGAATAATTTCTTTAGTATGCCCTAAATATTACTTGGAACATACTTAAAATTAAAACAATTATCTTAAATTCCAACTGAACTGAGCATCCTGGATTGTATCTGCTCAATGCAAGGGCAGAGGTCCCAGCCCCCAGCACCAGCAGCTGAAGGTGTATTCTCGTTCATTTGATGAAGCGTTAGGAGCCATGGTGTGTGGCGGGGCCGGGAGACTGCAACTCTGCCCAGCAGGCCCGGGTTGACAGGGAGGTGAGGTGGGAGCCCAGGGACGCTCCGTAACCTAGAGGCCCAGGTGTTTAATCTTGCATCGTGGAGTTCTAGCCCTGCTGGGCAGATGCGTTTCTTTCCATTTTTCTTTGAGGATTGCAGCCCTGGGTTTACTGGGGAAAAGAGGCCTCCATGCGGGGCCGGGAGTGGGGATTCTAAACAAAGGGGAGAGTAGAGAGCGCCCCCTCCCCAGCAGGCTGTTGGAAGGCCCCATGCAGGGCGCGTGGACCCTCCCCTCTGAATGCCAGCGCCTTCCAATGCAGCAGCCGCTGGTGGTCGCTGTGGAGCACAGGGCCGGGCCTACCGGGAGGTCATTGACCAATGGGGCCGCTCCGGTTCCATCCTCGCTTCCGGGTGCAGCTCTCACCTGGTTGCAAGGTTACGCTTCTGCTTGGGTTCTTTGTTTTATTTGTATTGACTTTGTCCCTTCTTTTGTGTTGTGGCATCACCTTGTATCTTCCATTGCTGCGGTAACAAGTCACCATAAACTTAGCCGTTTCAAACAACAGGGCCTTATTATCTCACAGTGCTGTAGCCAGGAGTCCAGGTGGGCGCAGGGAGGTCCCAACTTCGTGTCTCACAAGGTTGAGCGTTCAGTGTCGGCGCGGAGCTCCTTCCTGGAGGCTCTGAGGCAGAACCCTGCCCAGCTCATTTGATGGTCCGCTGAATTCAGTTCCTTGGGCTTACAGGGCTGAGGTCCCCACTCCTCGATGGCCGTGAGCCCTGGCTGTTCTGTGCTCCTGGGGCCTGCCGCGTTTCTGCCTGAATTCTCCATACGGCCCCTGCAGCAACAGCGGGTCAAGCCCTTGGCTCACGCTTGGAATCCCTCCACCTCCTGCTGGAGAAAGTTTTCTGCTTTTAAGGGCTCATGGGATTAGACTGGGCCACACAGAAAATCCAGGATAATCCTTTCTTGTGATGGCAATAACCCTAATCACATCTGCAAAGTCCCTTGTGCCACCAGTAAGGTAACATAGTCATGGTTGTGGGGATTAGGGTGTGGCACCCCGAAGGGGCCGTTCTGCTCACCACAAACCTACCTATATAGCACAGGGTGGCCATCCCTAGTGGGCTGCTAGATGGATCTTGCCCTGTGGGCACACTCCTGCCACGCCAGACTGGGACGAAGGTCCCTCCAGGCCCCAGCAGGCTCCCTGTGCTCCTGGCCTTGGAGTGCGGGTCCTGTGTGTGTCCTGTGCCAGTCCCCACCATGCCTCCTTACTGACGCGCCTCCCTTCTGTCCTCCAATCCCCATGGCGGCACTGTGTACCCAAACGGGTCTACCAGGCAACCTCGTGATTTTTCTTTTCAATGCACAAGTAAAATGTCTCCCCACCATCTCATCAATCTGAGGGACAGGAGTAATCAATACAGAACTGTGCTGCAGGTGCAGCCGGGGTCTGGGCCCCAGGATGCCCAACTATCCCTAGCCCACACTCAGTGCTATTGTGGGATAAAAAGAGAAGGGAACTGAATGGGGGAGGTGAAGGGAAGGAGAGGAGTCTGGTTCAAGGGTCAGAGGTTGATCTCTCCTGACATGGTGTTAGGAGTGCACTGGGGTCTAGAAAGTGCCCTTGCAAATGTACTGTGGGACAGGAACACTCTGGGGGGTGGTGTGTGTTGGGATGTGCAAGTGTGCAGGGGTGGGGGTGCCCATGAGTGCCTAGAAGCAGCAGCTGCAGTGAGGGCCCATTCCCTGCACTGTCATGTTGGAGGGGGCAGGGGACAGCCCACCTGAGCTGGCTGCCCCAGGGAGTTAGTGGAATCCCTTCTTTGATTGTGTTTGTTGGCTTCACCTGTTCATGGGCTCCTGGCTGAGAGAGGACACACCTAGGATATTCACAAGCCCCAGAGCACTTCTGAACACCTGTGAGAGATGCCCAATGGATGAATGCTTGGGGCTTTAGGGTACCTTGAGCTGGAGATGGGTCTGGGGGCAGATGCCATAATGGTCTTCTGCTCCCTTCTAGGCACAGCCAATTAATGACAACACTTGTTCCTGCAGAACAGATCCGGCTTTGTGATCTTTTTGAAAAGAGTTTAGGGTCTCTAAAATAAAATCATTTACCTCCCAGCCTGATTACTCTTCAGTCAACAGAAACTTACCAATCACCTTTTTTTGTGCCAGGCATTGTTCCGGGCACTGAGATAGTGTGAGATCCCTTTCTCCCACCCCACACCCCACAGGACAGAGGTTCTTGACCCCCCACCTACACATCAGAATCCACCAGGAAGCTTTGCAAAATTTCCCGAGAGATTCTGATGTCATTGATCTTGGGAGTACAGCTTGTTAAAAGCTGCCCAATTGATTCAAATGTGCAGCTGAATTTGAAACTGCTACACCATGGGATATCTGATTAATTACACCCACAGCCTTCAAACCCAGCCCGTTGCAGTTAAAAGAAAAAGTTTTTCAAAGATGCATAGAGCATGACTGAGGATTCTATATAGCAAAAGGGGAAATTTTAGACTATTAAACTATTACAATTATGGTTTAACATCAATATAGAGAAGCTTTGTCATTAAAACAGTTTTTTAAGGTTATTGTGTGAATGAGAACACTAAAATCGAAAATTTAAAAATACCTGCTGTTCCCTGCCATCCTCCTGGAAAACTTCCAGGCAGCCCCAAATGTCTGTAAAGACTCCTTTGTGAAACGTCTATTCAAATGAGCCACAGGGTCCCTATTATAAAGCCAAACTGTTCCTGTTTTTCCTGCTGTTGTCACTGTCACTCTGGCCCATGCAACACCAAGCCCGGGCAACTCCTCGAGGGGAGGGATCTTTGTTTTGTTCACTGACATAGTCCCAAGACCCACGGCAGGATGAGCGCTTGGCAGGTGTTCTTGTGCGGAGTGAAGATCTCTAACAGTCGGCGGATACAGTAGGTGTGCTGCACCCTCATGCCTCTTGCTCCTGCCAACATTGCTAATGAATCAATCACGACCAGTCTTCCCTTAAGCCTGGATGCAGTCCTGTAGCTCTCAATCCCACAGTCCAGGGACCAGCAAGGCATCACACAAATTCAGATGATGTCCTTCTATTTTCAACCCACATCCAGTCTGACCTACAGTCAGAATTCTTTCCTCCCTTCCTTTCTTCCTTCATTCATCCCTCCCTCACTAAGGGCAGACAGCTAGCAGGCCATTAGATCAGTGGTCCCCAACCTTTTTAGCACCAGGGAACAGCCTCCTGAAAGACAATTTTTCCATAGATAGCGGGAGGTGGGATGGGGAGGATGCAGGGGTGGTTTTGGGATGAAACTGTTCCACCTCAGATCATCAGGCATTAGATTCTTATACGGAGCACACAACCTAGATCCCTTGTGTCACACGCGTCTGCGTGAAGAGACCTCCAAACAGGCTTTGTGTGAGTAATAAAGCTTTTTAATCACCTGGGTGTAGGTGGGCTGAGTCCGAAAACAGAGTCAGCGAAGGGAGATAGGGGTGGGGCCGTTGTAGAGGATTTGAGCAGGTGGTGGAAAATTACAGTCCACGGGGGTTGTTCTCTGGCATGCAGGGGCAGGGGGTCACAAGGTGCTCAGTGGGGGAGCTTCTGAGCCAGGAGAAGGAATTTCACAAGGTAATGTCATCAGTTAAGGCAGGAACTGACCATTTTCACTGCTTTTGTGATTCTTCACTTGCTTCAGGCCATCTGGATGTCTACATGCAGGTCACAGGGGATATGGCTTAGCTTGGGCTCAGAGGCCTGACGCCTTGCACGTGCAGTTCACAACAGGGTTCACGCTTCTGCGAGAATCTAATGCCACTGCTGATCTGACAGGAGGCTGAGCTCAGGCGGTAATGCTCACTCATCTTCGGCTGTGTGTCCCGTTTCCTAATCCACACGTGACCTGGGGGTTGGGGACCCTTGGATTAGATCATATACAGCTTTGTAGACCCTCTAAAGACGTTTACTTTTACCTGAGTGGTGTGGAGATACACAAAGACCAATCAAAGGAGAACAGGCTAAGGCAATTTATTCAGAGCTTGCTATAGCCAGGGGGTCACCACAAGCACGTTGGTTTGGCAGAGACTCAAAGGCAGGCAGGGGAGTGGAGACAAGGGAAAGCTTAGTGTGTGCCCTGATTGGAGGCTGTGCGCACAGGGAAGCTGAGACAGCTAGCTAGAAAGCCGCGTGTCTCCTGTGATTGACTAGGGATGCATATTTGGCTTTCTCTGGGTGGTTCTAAGTTGCGGCTGGGGACAGAAATTAGGGAAGCTGTCAGCTGTTAGTCAAGTCCTAGAATCAGTTGGGGACTAATTGTTAGCTGGGTTATTGTTTGACTTCCTAGATTATCTGCTAGAGATAACGATCCAACTTCCTACAAGTCTGACTTGTATGTAGCAGCCTGGCTTCCTGGACCAGTTGCCACAGATTATGGGCCAGAGTTTGGTATTTACATATGGTCAGGCCGTGGTCCATTTGTATATTCAGTATCTCAGTGAGATGGAGCAAGAGGGATGTTTTCCCTTAAAATATTTATTGAAATATAATTCACATATACAATTCACCCACCTAAACTGTACAATTCAGGGTTTTCTAGTATATTCACAGTTGTGTTGCCATCGTACAATTTAATTTTAGAACATTTTTATTCTTCCCCGAAAGAAATCACATGTATTAGAGTCACTCCTTCCTCCATGCTCTGCCAGGCCTAAGCAACTGCAAATCTACCTTCTGTCTCCATAGATACTTATTCTGGACTTTTCGTATGAATGGAATCATATGGTATGCAAAAGCTTGATTTTCCACTGAAAGAGCAGAGCCCTTAACTGCCCCCTCCCTGCCCATGGAGGGTCTCTATCCTTGCCTGGAAGTGCCTTACGACAGAGAGCCTCTGTTTACAGGGTCCAGTTCCCTGAGTTGTAATGCGTGTACCCACCTATGTAACAATAATGCACCTATAACCACCACCACAGTCAGAAGAACAAACATTTCCATATCCTCCAGAATATTTCCTCTTGCCTTTTTGAGGCAGACGATGATACATTTTTTGGTCACTATAGATCCATTTTGCTTTTTCTTGATTTTTCACGCAAGTGGAATCATACGGACTTTTTGGTGTCTGCCTTCTTTTACCCTGAAAGGTGGTTTTTGAGATCCATTCATGTTTTGAGTGTATCTGTAACTGGTTAGATTTTTTATTGCTGAGCTGTATTCTACTATATGGAGATACGGCTACTTACTCATTCATCTGTTGATGGTCTAGTTTTCAACTATGAATTCAATTTCTTAGTTGATACAAAACGTTTGAGCTCTACTTTCCTTTAAGTTGTTTCCGGTTTGGGCTATTATAAAGTTGCTGTGAACATTCATGTGCTTATGTTTTTTGTTTTTTGTTTTTTTTTGAGACAGAGTCTTATCCTGTCACCTGGACTGGAGTGCAGTGGCATGATCTTGGCTCACTGCACCTTCTGCCTCCCAGGTTCACTCCATTCTCCTGCCTCAGTCTCCCGAGTAGCCGGGGCCACAGGCGCCCGCTACCACGGCTGGCTGATTTTTTGTATTTTTAGTAGAGACGGGATTTCACCATGTTAGCCAGGATGGTCTCGATCTCCTGACCTAGTAATCCACCCACCTCAGCCTCCCAAAGTGCTGGGATGACAGGCGTGAGCCACTGCGCCCGGCCACTTATCTTTTTTGTTGACTTATGCTTCATTTTTCTTGTGACAACACCTAAATGAAACCTCATGGAAATTAAAAGCGTATTCATTTTTTATTTCTGGTCCATGTATTTTGGATCAGATCTAAGACCTATGCTAAAGAGGGGGGGGGGATCAAGAAAAACTTCAGCTGAATTAAATTTAAAAGAGTTTAATTGAGCAATGAACGATTTGTGAATCAGGCAGCCTCCAGAATCACAGCTGATTCACACAGACTCCAACGCAGCCAGGTGGTAGAAGAAGATTTATAGACAGAAAAAGGGAAATGACATACAGAAATCGGCACTGAGGTACAGAAACAGCTGGGTTGGTTACAGGTTGGCATTTACCTTATTTGAACACAGTTGGAACACTCAGCAGTCTGTGAGTGGTTGAAGTATGGCCCCCGGGATTGGCCAAGACTCAGTTATTGTTACAGGCGCATACTCCTTAAGTTAGGTTGTCAATCTTGTCTGACAAATAAGCTGGGTTACAGTTCACCCACAAGGACTCAAATATAGAAATACAAAGCCCTTCTCAGGCCATATTTAGTTTGCTTGAACAGAGGTAAAGATTTTCTCCTTGATTTCTTTTATTTATTTGTTTATTTTGAGACAGGGTCTCGCTCTGTCACCACGCAGCTGCAGTGGCGTGATCTCAACTCACCGCAACCTCCACTTCCTGGGCTCAAACGATTCTCATGTCTCAGCCTCCCGAGTAGCTGGGATCCATGGGTGTGTGCCACCAGGCCTGGCTAATTTTTGTTGTTGTTGTTGTTGTTTTGTATTTTTAGTAGAGACAGGGTTTCACCAGGTTGGCCAGGCTGGTCTTGAACTCCTAGCCTCAAGCAATCCACCCACCTCGGCCTCCCAAAGTGTTGGGATTATAGGCGAGAGCCATTGCGCCTGGCCCTTGGTTTCTTTTAGACACTTGATAACATCAACTTTTATGTTTAGGTCTATGGTCAAATTTGAGTTTATTTCTCCATAGATTTTATGGTAAGAGGCCAAGGTTCCATTTTTTTATATGAATATTCAGTTTTTCCAGCTCCAATTTTCTATAAGATTATCCTTCCCTATGGAATTCCCTTTGCTCCTTACAAAAAATCAGTTGACCAAGTATGTAAGGATCTAATTCTGAGCTCACACTTCTATTCCTTTGATCTATTTGTCTTCATTGCAATACCACATTGTCTTGATCACTGCTTTTTAAAAACTTGTGAAGTCAGGTAGTTTAAGTCCACCAATTTGTTTTTGTGTTTCAAAGTTGTTTTGCCTATTCTAGGTCCTTTGTATTTCCACATAAATTTTAAACTTAGCATATTACATTTATAAAAAGAGTCTGCTGAGGTTTGGATTGGGGTTGCTTTAAATCTACAGATAAACATCAAGTCTTTAATCTATTGTGAAAAGAAAATAAATCTCTGTACCCCAAAATTGCTGAGCCCAAGGGAAAAGTCAAGGTGGGAACTGCCTCCCATTCTATTCCCAATCAAAAGTTCCAGTAGACTTTTTTGGTAAAAAAATATAGCCATGGTGATAGATTTATTATTAGTTACTAAAACTGATATGGAGTTTTTCTCGAAATATAATAGAGCCTCTGATTCCCTGGAGTTTTCTAACATACACCAATCATGTTACCTTCGTGGTGGTCTGGTTTCCAACTATGAATTCAATTTCTTAGATGATACAAACCTATTGATCTCTATTTTCCTTTAAATCAGTGTTGGTAACTTTTTGCCTTTCAAGGAATTTCTTCATTTCATCTAATTTTTCAAATGTATTGACGTGCAATTGTTTCCGCGTTTCCTGGCCATCTCTGATGTCTATGACATCTGCGATGCTGTCTCTTTTTCATTCCTGATACAGGTAATTGGTGTGTTATCTTTTTCATGGTCAGTCTGTAAATAGCTAAAGATTTACCACCTTTACTGATCTTTTCAAATAACTATTTTTTGGTTAATTGGTTTCTCTTTTTTTTAGGTTTTCTATTTTTCTTAATTTCCACTGTTATTGTTATTATTTCTTTCCATTTACTTACTTTGGGTTTAACTTATTTGTTTTAGTAAAATGGACGTTAACTGTTTTTAAGTGTGTGACTCTGGTAGTAAGCTGCACAGCTGTGGCACTAAGTACATTCCTGCTAGAGTGCAGTTAGCCCCACCATCCACCTCTAGAACTTTTTCATCTTCCCCAACTGAGACGCTGTCCACATTAAACAATAACTTCCCATTTTCCCTCCTCACGACCCCTGGCAACCACCATTCTCCTGAGTCTGACTACATTAGGGACTTCATATGAATAGAATACTATAGCATTTGTTCTCTTGTGACTGGCTTATTTCACTTAAGCCGAACATCTTCAAGGTTCATCCATGTAGCATGTGTCAGAGCTTCCATTTTTATGAAGTCTGAGTAGATGCCACAATGTGATTATTCATTCAGTCGTTAATGGACACGTGGGCTGTTTCCACATTTTCACTGTTATGAATGATGCTGCTATGAACACGGGTGTGCAAATATCTACTCAAGTCCTTGCTTTCACCTCTTTTGGGTATCTATCCGAAAGTGGAATTGCTAGATCATATGGTAACATTCTATGTTTAATATTTTGAGGACTCACATTCATTTTCCACAGCAGCGACGCCATTTTGTATCCTGCCAGCAATGCACAAGCGTTCCAATTTCTCTGCAATGCACAAGTGTTCCAATTTCTCTGCATCCTTGCTAATCGTTTTCTGTTTCGTTGTTGTTGTTTTTATAATAGCCGCCCCAACAGGTGCACAGGTGTGTCTCATTGTGGTGGGTTTGATTTAATTTTAATTTTTGTAGCTTCTGAGAAGTGGAAGCTTAAGATGGTATTCTTCACCAGTATACTTTGCTACTCCATTTTACTGAGGTTCGATTTCACCAAAAATTTAGAAATGTCATCTTTTGATTAAAACAAATGATTGTATCATTTAATAGTTACAAACCTTAAGTGTATTTTACAGGAAAACAAAGCACTTCAAAAAATTGCTTAAGTCAAACTACTTTAAGGCCATCTCATCTAGTGTTTTAAGGAGCTGGTTAGTACAGTCACGTACCACACAGGGAAGTTCTAGCTGATGACGGACCAAGCATATGATGATGGTGCCATAAGATTATAATACTGTATTTCCACTGTACCTTTTCTATGTTGAATTATGTCTAGATAACAGACACTCACCACTGTCTGACAGTTGCCTACCTTTTTCAGTATGGTCCCATGCTGTACAGGTTTGTAGTCTCAGAGCAATGGCTCTACCATGCAGACCAGCTGTGTAGTAGGCTGTACTATCTAGGTTTGTGTAAATACGCTCTACAATGCTCACACAACGACAAAATTACCTAACAGTGCATTTCTCAGAATGTATCCTTGTCATGAAGAAATGCCTGACTGTAATGGCTTATCAGAGCTGATGGTTAAATTTTCAGGAATTTTGTAAGCAACTTGTTAACCACATTAGATAATAAAGTTATGTTAAATTATATTTAAAATGCAAATAATTACTTAAAAGTCATCACTTCCTAATTACTTAACTACATTTTACTGTGATCTCTTCTTGTTGTCTGTGCCTACTGCATTGGCTTGGTGAGAATTCTGTGAGATGCTGTGCTCACCTCTCCCCAATGTTCTTCTCTTTCCTTTTCTTTTCCTTTTCTCTTCTCTTTTCTTCTCTTTCTCTTTCTTTCTTTTGACGGAGTCTCTGTCACCCAGGTTGGAGTGCAGTGGCGTGATCTGGGTTCACTACAACCTCTGCCTCTTGGGTTCAAGCAATTCTCCTGTCTCAGCCTCCTGAGTAGCTGGGACTACAGGCAAACACCACTAGACAAATGCCACCATGCCCAGCTAATTGTTGTATTTGTAGTAGAGATGGGGTTTCATCATGTTGGTCAGGCTGGTCTTGAACTCCTGACCTCAGGTGATCCACCCACCTCGGCCTCCCAAAGTGCTGGGATTACAGGCATGAGCCACTGCACCTGGCCACCAACACTGTTTTTGATAGTGTCACATGAGGATCTTACAGGCAGCTGTGCAGGGGGCTTTACGCTATGGAAATCAGTCCTTGATACATAGTTGTGTTGATCATCTAGACTTTTTGTGATTTTTTCATCACAATAGTGATGGCAAATGCTAATAATGCAGATTACCTTAAATGCGTGTTCTGTCTGTGGCCGTTGTATTGTGAATAGTATCAAAAAAATTGAAGAAATATTCTTCTAGTATTTGAAAACTTGTCAATTCCGCAAGACAATTGCTCCCATGATTATCAAATGAGTGAAGTTGAGACATGTCTTTGTTATTTCACTTTTGTCTTAGTAGTTGACAGATATGAAAATATCAACCAAATGTTCAGGTTGTAACTATAATTGTCAATAATACAAGCCAGATCGTTTGCTGAATTGGATATCATTGAAGCATTTGTTCACAGCCTGATAATGTGACTCTATTTTGGTGATAGAATTTTAAGAGCTGATAATGGATTTTGCAAGAAATAGAGTTATGCTGAAGTTATAGGTGTGTGAAACTTACAATAGATTCTTACTGTCTATGGGTTCTGTGCTACACACCCTTCATATCAGTGGTATGTAGACCAAGCACACATGTGTATGCATATGTGCGCATATTTTTATTTTCTGAAAAGCCAGCTGTTGACATTCACCAGCACGTTACCACCCCAACCTCGCCAGGGCTCACAGGAAGTCCTCAGCTTTGAGTGTCTCTGGGAAGGAATAGGAGAAAATGTGGAAAAGCACAGCCCTGTGGTTTGTGGCGGCCACGGGGGAACCTGAGTAGCTACATCTGTGTTTCGTAAACATGCGCCAACTGTACCTGCAGGAAACTGGTTATTTAGGATGGTTAGCACATGAGTCCTTAGAGGACTTGGCTTAAAAAACACTGATTTCAGAATCTAAAGCTGAGATTGCAAAGGGTTTCCATTGTGAATGAATACCACGACAGAGGTTTTCTGCAACCCTTTTAAAAGATATGACCACAGCAAAGAAGCCCACAGATTAAATAGCTCATAGTCACTCCCTCCAGAAAAGCCTACCCATCCTCAGGGGTCCAACTGGCCGGTGTGGGCAACACCAAACCACGTGGTTTACAATGGGCATGAGGTCAACACAGGCTCAGGAAAAGGAGGGAGGGGCAGCGCTTCAGATTCCATACTGTTCCCAGCATTGTCACCATCACTGCTGTGCTGCACCCACCCTTCCCTGCTCCAGCCCGCATATGCACCCTCCCCCGAAACCACCCGGAAAGGACAACAGTTGTCCTTCCTGTAGATCAGACTCAGCTCACAGAGGGTCCCTGGGGTCGAGGCTGGCCACTGGTCCCAGTTTTCCTGGTACTTTCCCGGCTTTAGCACTGACTGTCCCAGGTTTCACTCTGTTTGTTCCTTACTGTTGCTGTTAATAAATATAGTAGCTTCAAACAACACAGATTCATCCTCTTGTGGTTCTGGACTTCAGAAGTGCTCAAATCAGGCTTAAATCATGGTGTCAGAGGGCTACATTTCATCTGAAAGCTTTAGAGGAGAATTTGCTTCCTTGCCTTTTCTAGTTTCTGGAAACCTCCTGGTTTCCTGGGGTCTGGGCCTCTTCCTCCATCCTCAAAGCCAGTGACGTAGCATCTTCCAGTCCCTCTCTGACTCTGGCACTCCTGCTAGCTCTTGCAGGGATCCTTGTGATTATAAACTGAATCACAGAGTAACCTCCCCATCTCATGACCATTGAGGCAATCCCATCTGCAAAGTCACTTTTGCCATATAACGTCACACATTCACAGGTTCTGGGGATTAGAATGAGGACATCTAGGGGCACTAGCTACACCCAAGAAGCCCCTCAGTCCTGGGCAAACCAGCGTGGCTGGTCACCCCACTAGGGTCCTGAAGGCTTATTAAAGCGTAGCCTGAAGCAGGATGCAACTCTCGTCCCGCCGTGGCCAATTGACAAGTGCGCCAGGGGCTGGGGAGATGATTTACACCCAAACCTGGAGGATGCCTGTGTCTTTCCACCCCAGATAGGGCCAGGATGATTCATCTCAACCCAGTAGTGTGCCCTTGTGAAATTAATTAACCTTTTTGGACCACAATGTCCTCTATCAAGTGAGAGTAATAAACCTTCACTTTGTGCGTTGGCGTGAGATGGAGTGGGAGGGTGTATGCAGTCCCTCACGAGGCACATAAAAAGAGCCTTGATAACTGGGAGCTCGTGTTTTAATCAAAGCCCTATTGTCATGGGTTTATTCACATACTCTTCTCATTTCAAAGAGGGTTCCTTGGGCTCACAATGGCTCATCAGTTAGAGTGGCGGGACCAGGACTGCAGTTTGGAGCAGGAAATAAAAGGACAGGCTGGGAAATGAACAGGAAGTGAGAACAGGAGCAGGGCCCAGGTGGGGCTGGTGCACAGGACGTCACCCCCCAGGTTGGGATGTGCCCAAGGGTACAGGACACACGCTGGGCCTGGAGCCTGCACCTGGGCCACTGACACCCAGGGATCCGAGTCTGTGTGCTGGGCATTATGTAAAACCACAGGACAAACCAGGGCATCTCTTAATTAAGGATCTGGATATGAAAAACATATTTATATTAAAAGATGCAACCTTGAGGACATTATGCTAGTAAAATATACCAATCACAAAAACCCAAGACTGTATGAATCCACTTCTATGATGTACCTAGAGCAGTCAGTTCAGGAACAAAAAGTGGAAAGGGGGTTCCAGGGGCTGGGGAAAAAATGGGAAGGGGGAGTTATTAACGTGTTCAATGGGGACAGACTTTCAGTTTTGCAAGATGAAAAGGTTCTGGAGCTGGAGGGTGGTGATGCATGCGTGGACTTAACACCACGGAATTGTGCGTGTAACAATTGTTAAGGTGGCAGATATTAACCGAGGAGAGCTGGTGGCCGTGGTGCCCTTCTAGGTGATCGCCCCTGCAATAGTGCCACTGTGCTGTAAGTAGGGTGACCAACTCGTCCTGGTCTGCCCAGGACTTCCCCAGTTTCCGTCGGAAAGTCTTGTCCCAGGACACCCTCAGTCCTGGGCAAGCTTGGAGGGTGGTCACCGTGCTTGTGAGACACACACACACGCCGTCTTCTGAGGGAGCAGGGCTGCCCCTAAGGCCCAGAGTTCTCAGTCCTGACTGTGCCAGAGAACTAACCAGGAAGGTTCTGGAAACATAGGTGCTTTGGCACTGAACCTAGGGAGCCTGATTTAACAGCTCTACAGAAGGGCCTGGGCTGCTTTTTCACTTTAAAAAATGTGCTTCTCAACTGGGCGCGATGGTTCACACCTGTAATCCCAGCACTTTGAGAGGCCGAAGTGGGTGAATCATGAGCTCAAGAGATTGAGACCACTCTGGCCAACATGGTGAAACCCCGTTTCTACTAAAAATACAAAAAATAAATAAATAAATTAGCTGGGTGTTGTGGTGCGTGCCTGTAGACCCATCTACTTGGGAGGCTGAGGCAGGAGAATCGCTTGAACCTGGGAGGTGGAGGTTATAGTGAGCCAAGATCATGCCACTGCACTCCAGCCTGGAGACCGAGTGAGACTCTGTCTCAAAAAAAAAAAAAAAAAAAAGCTTCTCTGCAGCCAGAGAATCAATTTCCTAAGTGGAAGTGTAGGAAGGAGTGGCTGCTGGGCCACTGCTCCTGGCTCTTGTCAGATGTCACCAGTTGACCACCGGTGTCCTGGATGAGGCTCATTGTCTGCCCCATGTCAGGTAGCCCTGGGTAGATGGGCCTCTGGGGTGAGGCTGGTGATTACCCCTCCAGGCCTGTGTGTTCACCCACCCTGTGGGGCTCACTCACGTCCCAGACCCAAGGCAGGGTGAATGTATTGCCCAGTCCCAGGCATGTTCTCTTCCATCTGGGGGATCTGGGTGAGGCCTCAGAGTGAGCAGGGAACTGGCATGACCGTGGTCTGGGATCAGTGGGACAAGCGGCAATTCTTGCCTTGTCGAGACCTCCTGGACAGAGGTCGCTCACCCACGGGGCACTCAGCCATGTGTGGAGGGCGGAAGCTAGCACAGCTGGTGTGTCTTCCCACTTAAAAATTTGGAAAAGAAAAACACTGGTTCTCTAATTTTGAAAGAAGCAGTCTCATATTGGGGAATGCAGTTTTAAATCTCCTTTTTTTTTAAGTGAAGGAGAAAATAAAATACATGTATTTCAATCCTAGGAAAATGCTTAACCAATCTCCAAGTGTCCACTAATACTGGCATCTTTCTCTAAAGAATGAAAAAAAAAAAAAATCTTTGCCAAAGGACAGTGTTATGATTACTCGTTTTATGAACAAACTCGTTGTACTTAATAAAAACAATATTATTTGACAATTTAACTTTTGAAAATTTATTAACCCCACATGCACACATATGTATTTTAAACTATCAGCATTTACTATGTGATTTGTTCACAAAAGATAAATTCAGCAAAAGAATGAAAAAGAAACAGACGAACCCCTCTGACAGGCGTTTGCCCTGCACTCAGGACCTGTTGCTGTGCCCGGCTCCAGGCCGCTTCCTCTGCCCATCTTACAAGACTGTGCATGGACCCCCTGAAACCCCTTGTAATCCGCTAGCAGCCACTAGAAGGAGACGCCATCATTTCTGAGCTTCACCATGGCTGGGAGGAGAAGCACAGCAGCTGCTCATATGCTGAATAATTTCTGGTTCTCTTTTTTTTTTTTTTTTTTGAGATGGAGTCTCACTCTGTTGCCCAGGCTGGAGTGCAATGGCATGATCTGGACTCACTGCAACCTCCACCTCCTGGGTTCAAGTGATTCTCCTGCCTCAGCCTCCCAAGTAGCTGGGGTTACAGGTGCCCACCACCACACCTGGCTAATTTTTGTATTTTTAGTAGAGACAGGGTTTCACCATGTTGGTCAGGGTGGTCTTGAACTCCTGACCTCAGGTAATCTGCCCACATTGGTCTCCCAAAGTGCTGGGATTATAGGCATGAACCACTGCGCCTGGCCAATTTCTGGTTATCTTTAAGAAAAAATTAATATCGTTGTAATTGTCTTCTTGCTCCTCAGTTCCACCAATTTGCTGTATCCACCGTATTTTAGGGGCTCTGAAATGATAGCCCCCAGGACTTGCTCCCCTCGAGAAGGGCTACCGCTTCTCTCACCAATGGTCCCACACCTGACTGCTTGTTGGAACTTCCTGGGATGCTCTGAGGACACGCTGCTGCCCAGGAGCCACCGCCAGGGATTTGGATGTCATTGGATGGGGATGAACCTGTGCTCGAGGGCGATTTGAAACCTCAGGTGAGTCTGATGATTGACCGAGTGTGAGATACCTGTGCCTGGACAAACGTTTGCACACATCAGGGCTGGTTCATCTGCATCCTCAAACATTCAGCCTAGTTTTGCCTGTTACTTTTAAACTTTATATAAATGGGATGTGACTGTTTGGGATGCAGTTAACACTGTGATGTGAGATTCATTCATGGTGCGCCTGTTCTAGAGCATGGCTTGGCAGACCTTTTTGGTAGAGGGCCAGATGGCAAATAAACTTTGAGGCTTTGTAAGCCACCTGTCACCTCTGCTGCACAGTTTTCTTTCTTTCTTTTTTTGCTTTTATAATCCTTTAACCATCCTTAGTTTGAAAGCTATGCAAAAACAGGCCCCAGGCTATAGCGTGTGTTGACTTCCTGCTCTAGTTGATTCATTATCATGTTATATTTCCATTTTATGAATATACAAATTTATTCTACTGTTGAAGGATATTGGGGCTGTTGGCAGATTTGGCTGTTATGAAAAACGCTGTTACGGGCAGCACGGAGCACGTCTCTTGGTATACTGTTGTGTGTGTCTGTTGGGTACATACCTAGGGATAAAACTGCTGGATGGTGAGGTTATGGTATCTCCACTTTTAGTGGATAAGGCCACACAGTCTCCTGACATGTTTATAGCAATTCATGCTCCCACCTGTGTGTATCAGAATTCCAGTTGCTCCATACCCTTACCAACTCATGGCCTGTCGTATTTTCAATTTCAATATTGCTAATGGGTATATAACGTTTATTATCTCATTCTGGTTTTAATTTGCATTTCTCTGATTAGTAATAAGGTTAAGTATATTTACATAAGTGCATTGGCTCCTGAGAGATCTTTTATAAATCACCTGGTCAAGTCTCCAGCAAAGCCTCCTCACCCCCCGTGTTTTTTAGCTCTGTTATTTATTCATTTATTTTTAGTAGAGACGAGGTTTCACCATGTTGGCCAGGATGACCTCGATCTCCTGATCTCATGATCAGCCCACCTCGGCCTCCCAAAGTGCTGGGATTACAGGTGTGAGCCACTGCGCCCATCTGCTCTGTTATTTTTTACTTAATGGTTTATAGTAGTCATTGTACATTTTGAGTGCGAGTCTGTCATCATTTACATGTGTTCCAAGTATCTTCTGTCACTCTAGACCTCACATTGTACTCTCCCGATGCTTCCTGTGAATGATCAGAAGTTCCTAATTCACGTAGAAAACTTTATCAATCTCTTTCTTCTCTGCTTAGTGCGTTTTTCATTCTGACTTTTAGAAACCCTTTCCTACTTCAAGGTCATGAAGAATGCCTCCTATATTAGCTTTTGGAAACTTTGTTTTAGCTTACAGAGCGTGTCTCTTGGTGCACTTGTCCACACATTTTTGCTGGAATTGATGTTCGCCTGTGGTGTGAAGCAGTGCTCGAGATTTGTTTTTCCTTTTAATGTGAATATCCAATTGGTGTGGCATCATTTATGGAGAAGATCATTACTGGCAGCTTTCAGTATCACTCTTATTATAAATCATGTGTCCATATATGTGTGGGTTTATTTCTGGTTTCTCTCTTTTCTTCCATGGACCCGTTCACGTCTCCTCACATCAATATGACACTGTCTGAATTCCTGTAGCCTTATCATTAGTCTCAAGGTCCAGCACAGCAGCTCTCTTCCCTGATTGTTCTTTTTCATAAAAGATTTGACCACTCATTGTTCTCTGCACGCCATATATTGGAGTCAGCTTGCCCATGATCATGTTGCTGGCGAAAAATGGTCTTTATTTCTATCTTTTCTTATTCCGTATTCATTTACCGTGTGTTTGTTCCCTGGCTAGCACCAGGAGAGTGTTGAACAGAATGGTGATAATTTGGGCATTGTTGTCTCAGTCCCAATATCAAAAGGAAAGCTTTCAAATATTTCATGCACAAATGCAGTGATTGCTGTAAGGTTGTTTCTGTGTGTGTGTGTGTGTGTGTGTGTGTCCACTCTTTATTACATAAAGATTTCTTTCTATTCTTAGTTTTCTAAGATTTTTATGATGACCAAATTTCGATTTGTATCAAAAGTTTTTCTACTTTATTGAAAGAATCATGTGATTCCCGCCCCGCCCCCTGCTCCTGAAAATGTGGTGACGTCCATGAATTTAATTTTCAGATGATACGCCAGCCTTGTATTCCTGGAATAAACCAACAGGTGTGTATGTAGTTGGTCCCCAAGACCACCTCAAGGTTTGGCGATTTGCTAGGGATCTACTCAGCATACAGTGGTACTCACAGCTATATATACATTTATTACAGCAAAAGGATGCAGAGCGCAATCAGCAAAGGGAAAAGGTGCATGAAGTAAAGTCTGGGTTTTGTTGGGGGCTGGTGCTGTAGGCATGCTCTTAGCATATACCGCATTTCCGAGTCCCAGGAGAAAAGCAGGTATCCAGCATATACCATACTGTTTGCATAAAGAAGTTGGGTGGAGTGAGCCACTCTTAGCAGTTAATAGTGGGGACTCTCCTGAAATCCAAGTCCCCAGGTACCAGCCAAGGGCCTACCTTGCAAGCGGGCCTTTTCAAGCACAGTCATATAGGCCTGCTGTGTTGACTTTTCCACACGGTGTGATACTCTCATATATCACTGAATTCAGGTTATTGTATGTGGGTTTTGGTATCTCTGTTGCTAAGTGAGATTCCCCCATCTTGAAGGTCTATGTCAGCCTTTAGTGCCCATGTTATGCTGACCTCATCAACCACGGCAGGAAACAGTCCTTTTTAATTCTCTTCAAAGGTGTATGCAATATTGGCATTATCTCCTCTTGCTGAACTTGGTAAACTTCATTAGTAATGCCACCTGGGGCTAGGATTTTCTTTTTAGAAAGAGTGTAGGAGTATTCACATTTGTCATTCTTCTTGAGTCCATTTTAATAACATATGTGTATTTAAAAAATTGTTCATTATCCAAGTGTTCAAACTTCTTAGCAGAAAGTTTTTCATAATATCCTGTCATCTTTTTAATATCTGTATGATAAAAATGTTCTAATTTTTATTCCTGATATTTGTGCTTTCTCTCTCTGGTTGATGCCTGATGTCTGCTATTTCTCTAGGTCCTAATTCACAATATTTTGGTTTTTAAATGCTATTTAATAGATTTTTTCTGACTTTTTACTGCTACGACTTATCACTGGTATGACTGTGGGTAGATTACATAAATGCTTTGGGCCGTTCTGATCACTGTTATAAAATAAGGGCAGTGACTTCTACATAAGGCTCTCGTGTCAGATCTGTGATGGAATGAATGGAATGTACCTAGCACAATGCCGGGTAGACCTTCAATAAAGGCAAGCTGTGATTGTTTTAAAGCTAGCTAAAGGCCAGGCACAGTGGCTCAAGCCTGTAATCCCAGAACATTGGGAAGCCAAGGTGGGGGGATCACCTGAGGTCAGGAGTTCGAGACCACCCTGGCCAACATGGTGAAATGCCGTCTCTACTAAAAATACAAAAATTAGCCAGATGTAGTAGCGCACACCTGTAGTCCCAGCTTCTCAGGGGCTGAGGCAAGAGAATCACTTGAACCCGGGAGGCAGAGGTTGCAGTGAGCCAAGATTGCACCACTGCACTCCAGCCTGGGCAACGAGAGTGAAATCCCGTTTCAAAAAATAAAAAATAAATAAATAAATAAAGTCAGCTAAAAAGGAATCATAGGAAAATATATAATACAGCAACAGAACAAAATTAGAGGTGAGGATAAAAAATTAAAAATGAAGCAAAGGAAAAAAATAGACAGTACCATAAACAGAAACCACAAATGAGAAATACATACTTGCTAGAAGCAACCACTGCTTTGCTTCTAAACTCATTCTTGTCAATCTGGAGTTTGTCCTGTAGGGAACCCCAGGTCATGGTATAGATACGGCTATTATCCTGATGTTACCAGGGTAGGTAGACTGAGGCACAATGAGGTTAAGGACTCTTCCTTATGGCTTTAAAAAATGGAACTAATGAAACACAGAGCCAGGGCTTGAACTCTGGAAGTGCATCTCCTAAACCAGGGCTCTTAATCTATACATACACTGCTGTGCTGCCAGAATTTCTTCGAGAGCTTGTTTTACATGAAGTCTTACAAAAAACAAATGTTCTGTTTAGATAAATGCAGTCATGCTGTTTAGTGGGATACAAGCTCTGAATGCATTTTGAAGAAAGAATGAAAATGTTGGGACTTTGCACCACCCTGTGGTGCGTTCCCTCTGCGCAGCCCAGACTTCTCGCAGGAGCTCTGCTTTTTTCCCTGTACTTCTGGGACACGGAGGTGGAGAATGTGGATGAGAAAGCTGTCCGTTTTCTTTCAGCCATTATGGCACAATCTGATCCATTCTGTCAGCATTTCCCCAACTTGAACAGATTTTCTTTTAGAGAAAAAGAAGCTGCAAAGAGCTCTAAGTCTGAGGACCCTGTAGGCTGAAAACTGCTGATTTAAGAATCTCAAGTTTTAGAGGATGAAAATATCTTTCAATTTTATTTTATTTATTTTATTTTGTTTTATTTTATTTTATTTTTGAGAGGGAGTCTTGCTCTGTTGCCCAGTCTGGAGTGCACTGGTGCAATCTCGGCTCACTGCAAGCTCTGCCTCCCGGGTTCATGCCATTCTCCTGCCTCAGCCTCCCAAGTAGCTGGAACTACAGGCGCCCACCACCACGCCTGGCTTATTTATTTATTTATTTATTTATTTATTTATTTATTCATTTATTTATTTATTTTATTTTTAGTAGAGATGGGGTTTCGCCGTGTTAGCCAAGATGGTCTCGATCTCCTGACCTCGTGATCAGCCCACCTCGGCCTCCCAAAGTGCTGGGATTACAGGCCTGAGCCACTGCACCTGGCCTCAATTTTAAATTAATAATTCAACAGAGCGGATTTATCTTTCAACTTGTTAAAGTCAAAACAAAACAACAACTTTTGAAAAATTACCACCGAAAAGAACCCAGAAAATGAGAAAACATATCATGAAAGAAAGCTCTGGCCCAGATTCCGCACGCACCCCTGTGGGTCTGCAGTCACCAACCACACTGAGATGGCTGATGGGTGGTGTTCTTCAGGATAAAGCAAAACTATTGCTCAGGAGGATAGCCATGCTGGCCCTAGTCAAGGCTGCCTCTGTTCACCTCTTCAGCCGGCAACTCTCCAGTGCCCATTGCACTGCCCTCTCTGGAAGTCCGAATGGACTGGATGGCATTGTCTATCTAGAGCGGGACATGGTCCCAACACAGCCACTCCCTCTCCGTCTCCCCAGCCCATCTACCCAGCAGACCTGAAGGAAACCCCACCAACTCCATTGTGTTCTCTTTGTAGATAGAGCCTGTTTTCCTCCCCAACTACACAAAGGACTCAGATTTCCACCCTGGTCTCTGTCTGGCCTGCTGGCGAAGGTGTCTGGACCAAGTGCAACTCAGCCAGCCATGGGAGCTCCTGGCTATGAATGGATCTTTCTGCTGTCCATTTCCTCTTAGAGGGAGATGGACACCCACAGTGGGTGTTGTTGGGTGGGTTCAACCCTCACACTGCCCCTGCCTATGATGGTCCCTTATACACAGGAGCTCCTGTTTCATCAAATTGCTATTGTGATGGTTTGTTACATTCTCTCCCTCCAATCAGAGAGGGGCTCAGAGGGTTGCCTCGGACATAAACTCAAAAGATGGGGTGAGTGAGAAAGTGAGACAACAGGAATGAACTCAAGGGTGAGGAACCCAAGCAGCTTGGGAAGAGGCAAGAGCACAGATCACCCTCTTTCCTCCCTGGGTCCTGTCATCCCAGGTCCCTGCCAGAGGTGGGTGGACCTCACACTGGGCTCTGAGCCTGTGCTTTCCAGAGAAGGGGCCCGATCACCCTCGGCTACCTGGCTGTGGACTGGGATAATATAAAGCCCCTGGCACATGTTCTACCTGGAAAACTTAGAAAATTTTAAAAAGACCATTATTTTATACCCCAAAAGACACGCAAAAATATGGAGAAAAACATCAAATTTTAATTAACTTTAAAGCTCAAGAAGGAAAAAGAAATGATAGAAATTAAATGCTTTCATCCTGTCACTCCAGACTCAGCAGGGTACATACATGGTGACCTTCTATTTGTTCAACTCAGCAAGAATGTGATAGAAAAATTCGTGAAGACTTGCTGTAGCCTCTCTCTCAGCGGTTAGAAACATAATCACATCCACGGCCGGGTGTGTGGCTCATGCCTGTAATCCCAGCACTTTGGGAGGCCGAGACGAGCAGATCACCTGAGGTCAGGGGTTTGAGACCAGCCTGGCCAACATGGTCACTAAAAATACAAAAAATAGTCTCCACTAAAAATTCAAAAACAAATTAGCCAGACATGGTGGTGTGCACCTGTAGTCCCAGCTACTTGGGAGGCGGAGGCACGAGAATTGCTTGAAACTGGGAGGCGGAGATTGCAGTGAGCCGAGATCACACTGCTGCACTCCAGCCTGGGTGACAGAGCAAGCAAGACTCTATCTAAAAAACAAAACAAAACAAAACAAAAGAAACATAATCACATCCACAATTCACAGTGCAAAGCAATTACATGACAGCACGACTATTCTAGACATTTCTGGATGTTAGTATCATTGCTGTTGATATTCTCCTTCTTGTTCTCAAACCAGCTCCATGCTGCTCCATGCCAGCGCCTTGCCTGCCTTCTTCCCTCGCTCCCTCCCATATTCTAGCCTCTGAAATTCCATGATTCTGCTGTGTCCTATCCCAGGGGAGGCTGTCTCATTAGACCAGTGGTTCTCCGATCTGGCCACTCATGAACCTCACGTGGGGTGTGTTTGAGAATACACTCATGTTCCCAGAGATCCTGACCTAAGTGAATGGAATAGGGCTGAGCATCAGGATTATTTAAAGATCTGCAGGTGGTTCTGATGTACAGCCTGTTAAAAAGCTGCTGTCCAAGACCCCTGTGTGTGGACGGAATTGCAGGTGGACCCGCCACCCCTCCAGGAGATCTCTCTCTACCAGAATGAAGGGCTTTAGGGTTAATGCTGTGCTGTGGCAACCGGTGCCACCAGGTTCCCGTGCACTGTGGGATGGGCTGACCACGCCCCACCCTTGACGAATTATTTGCCAGTTCAGATATGGTCATCCATGAACCGAAATCTGGACTAGACAAAGTCTGATACAAGGCTACTGTCTCCTATACTCAAATATCCAGAGAGTGGTGTCTTAAGCTCTCGTATGTTAAGTTTGGGGAATTTGTCTTCTTCCCTCTGGAAATCTAGATAAGACACAAAGTGAGCGTCATCCTGAGGATACCTTGTCCTGGGAAGATTGGAGATTGATGATGTTTCTAATGACTGAGAGAGGGGCTTGGAGATTGGGGACCACGGGGACAGACAGGTCTCATCCAGGCAGCTCCTGGGACACCTCTTCAACCAGGCTCTGGCTCTCAGGGACTGAGAAACCCAGCCCAGGGCAAGCCCTCCCCTGGGGGAAACAGCTCAGAGCCCTCAGCACCACCATGCAGAAGCAGTTTCTCTTGCTCCTGGGGAAGAGGCCTGGGGGCTTTCCTCTCAAATGCTTACCCTCCACCTGGCTACCTCCAACCAAACAGCAATTCTCCTCCTCATTCAGAAACTTTAGAACTTTCTCCCAGCTTCTTTAAATGCCACTTTCTTTGCATCCATCCTCTTTAGGCCCTCAGCTTTCACATATGGGCTCCCCCTTTGTCCGAGTCCTGTGTTGGGGTAAAGATATGCCCACAAATGGGATGAGACACTGTTCAAATAACGGACCAATCTGTCATGACACTGGTGTGTGACAGCCTTCAGACACCACTGTGTGTACGTGTCTCTAGAAGCACAGAGGTGAGGCCCCTTACTCACATTTTATAGGACAAGGCATGGAGATAGGAAAGCATAAAAGGAGAATTTTTAAAAATTACCTGCACTGAGATCTTGAACCCCCAAGAACCCAGTGCTCCCCAATTGCTGTGTCCCTCGACACACAGAGGGTGAGGGATCATGACCTGGAGGTGCTTGGGGTATGGGGGGAGCATTGCGCACCCCTGCTCACCTACCAGTCTGGGCAGCTGCAGGGACACTAGGCCTTTGGAGGGGACTGCTGTCTCCAAATCCAGCATGCAGGTCGTGGATGCATGCGTGTCCTCTGTGTACACGAACATTCCTCTCCCTCAATCACTTCCTGACCTCATTTAGACAGGCATGACTCTCTCTCCTCAAAACATACAATCCTTTTCTCCTCTGGGAACTCTGGCTCTGCTGGGGAGCGCTGCCAGCTGGATTCTAAAGAAGAGGAGTGGCCGGGTGTGGAGGCTCACACCTGTGATCCCAGCACTTTGGGAGGCTGAGGCAGATGGATCACTTGAGGTCAGGAGTTCGAGACCAGCCTGGTCAACATGGTGAAACCCCATCTGTACTAAAAATACAAAAATTAGTCGGGTGTGGTGGCACATGCCCGTAATCCCAGCTGCTCGGGAGGCTGAAGCAGGAGAATCGCCTGAAGCTGGGAGGTGCAGGTTGCAGTGAGCTGAGATTGTGCCACTGCACTCCAGCCTGGGCAACATATCAAGACTCAGTCTCCAAAGAAAAAAAAAAGAAGTGTTTCGCATTTCCCGGTATCACATGGCCCTGTGGTTTAGTCTTTGGGTTAAAACTGCATCTTAGGCCGGGCGCAGTGGCTCAAGCCTGTAATCCCAGCACTTTGGGAGGCCGAGATGGGCGGATCACGAGGTCAGGAGATCGAGACCATCCTGGCTAACACGGTGAAACCCCGTCTCTACTAAAAAATACAAAAACTAGCCGGGCAAAGTGGCAGGTGCCTGTGGTCCCAGCTACTCGGGAGACTGAGGCAGGAGAATGGCGTGAACCCGGGAGGCAGAGCTTGCAGTGAGCTGAGATCCGGCCACTGCACTCCAGCCTCGGTGACAGAGCGAAACTCCGTCTCAAAAAAAAAAAAAAAAAAAAAAAAAAAAAAAAAAAAAACCCTGCATCTTCCTCAGTGTGGATGATGGCGGCTGCTTCTGGTGTTGGAGGCCTGCTGAGTTCCTGCGCTGTTCCTGACCTCCTGCTCCAACCACACAGCAGCCCTGTGTCCCGTGGTGCCCAAGAGGGGACTGAGCTCGCACACCAAGGTGCTACACCGGGTGGCAGTGTCATGGAGTCGACATGATCCAAGGACTTAAAGGAATACTTTGCATCCTCGTGCAAATACAGCTGTAACATTTTTGTAGAGTACCAAATTCAAAAGCATTTTTCTTAGGGAAAAGAGTATTCCAGAGGAACTGGTGTTTGCATTCAGGCCACCTCCGTCTCTCCCCTTTTCCCTGCCCATGATGTCCTCACAGGTGGGAACCCCTCAGTCCCCTCTAACCCAGGAGGTCTTTGGGGGCGATGTATGAAGGAACAGTGTTCAGCTTTGTCTCGGCACTAAGAGAAAGGGCAATGATGAAAACCACCCCCTGGTTACACTGCGTCTCACCAAGTGCCAGGGCTGTCCTCACTCTCACTTCTCAACTCAGGGTGATTCTGTCCCCCCAGGGGACAACTGGCAGTGTCTGGAGACATTTTTGATTATCACACAAGGTGGGCGCGCCTCTGGTATCTATCGAGTGGCGATGGAGTACTGTGAAACACCCTGCAATGCATGAGGTGACCCCCACCACAATATTGTCGAGGCTGAGGAGCTCTTCCTGTGGCTGGTGGAACGACCACACACTGGGTGCTTGAAAGCAACAGAGAAGTACTCTCTCCCTTCTAGAAGTCTGAAATCAAAGTCTGAAATCAAGGTCCGTGCTCCCTCTGGTGGCGCCATTGGAGAAGCTGTCCCTTGCTGCTCCCACTTCTGCCAGCTGCCGGGTTCCTCAGGGGTGCTGTCCTCACTCCAGTCTCCAGGACCCACATCTTCAGGTCTGTCTCTGCTTCGGCTTCACCCACTCTTCTGTGTGTGCCAAGTCTCCCTCTGCCTCCCTCGGATAAGGATACCCACGGCCGCATCCCGGCCCAGGGATAATCTTTCCTCTTTCAGATCTTCACTTCATCCCACCTGCAAAGTTGCTTTTTCCCTGTGAGTTCACATTTACAGTTTCCAGAGATTAGAACATGAGTATCTTTTGGTGGCGGGTGTTATTATTCAGCCAACCACACATATGTTGACAAAATCCACAGCACTCTATTAGGTAAGCTCCTAATAATGGCCCCATATTACAGATGGGATAACTGAGGCACAGACAGGTGAAGTCACCCACTCCGTGCTGGGGCTGGGATGGAACCTGGGCTATGGGATCCGGCACTCACCCTGAGTTTCTGCTCAGCTCTGACCGCCTTGGCAGACACAGAGTGGCAATGCAGCTCCTCAAACTTGAGCAACATCATTTTCTCATGGACACAGCGCTCAAACCCTCAGGACAGGTGTGAAGATCCCAGTGTAGAAGACTCGGATTTAAGAATCACGATCGTTAAATCAGGAAGATGTCTTTCCGTTTGGATTTTGCAGGATGACTGCGCTTTTATATTTGGTAAGATAATGTACAACTTCTCATTGATATGAATTTTAAAAAATACGTGACTTGTTGGGAATTTTCCGCCAGAGTGCTGTGTATACCGTCTTGGATCTGAAGGTGGGTTAGTTTGCCGGAGCTGCCGTAACAAAGCACCACGAACCAGGTAGCATAGAACAGCGGAAATCCATGGTCCCACAGTGCCAGAGGCTGGCAGTGTAGAATCAAGGTGTCGGCATAGTTGGCACCTTCTGAGGCCTGGAGGAAGGGTCTGTTCCAGCTTCTCCAGCATCTGGTGTCCCCAGGTGTCCCCTGGCTTGTGATAGTCATCCCCATGTTCCCATGGCATTCGCTCTGATTCTGTACAATATCTTCTCTCCATGTGTCTGCATCCAAGTTTCCCCCTTTTATAAGGACACCAGTCATATGGATTAGGGACCTGATCTCTGGTATGACCTCACCTTGCCTAATTGCATCTCCTAAGGTTCTATTTCCAAATAAGGTCACTTTCTAAGGTACTTGTGTTTCAGAACTTTGACACAGAAATTTTGGGGGACCACAATTCAACTCACTGCAAAAGAATTCTATATTGAACATCCTTGAGACAAGTTTTACTGTGTCTGTAGAGTAAAAGAAAGTTTTAAGAAAGGTGCAACTTCTCTATGCTTGCTACTTTTGTTTTTATTAATATTGCCATTGCTTGCAGTGTCATGTCTGAACCCCTTTGGTACTGCCACAGACCCAGCTGCCCTGGTGCCTGTGGCCTCAGCCTCTGTCATCCTCAAGTCCGGGCTGTGGGTGACCATTTAGTACAGGCCACCGAAGCCTGTGTCCACATCCTCCAGCCACAGATCCTCAGGGACACACCCATTGTTGAATGAGTTACTCATTGTGGTGAGGGAAATGCTTGCCACAGAGAACCACAGGACTTCTCAGTAAAAGGTTGCTGTTCAAACCTACTACATCAGTTATTTGCCTGGGCTTGGGGAAGTAGGGGCTTTCAGGGTTGGCATGTGAGATGGGAGTGAGTGTCTTTCAGACCTCTGCCCCAGATATAATCTGACCTGGAGTCAGACCATGCTGGAGCAATGACGCGGGACAGCTGCATGACCACTCATCAATTAATTACACTTTCTGGCTGCAATGTCCTCAATCAGATAAGAATAGGCCGGGCATGGTGGCTCATGCCTATAATCCCAGCACGTTGAGAGGCTGAGGTGGGCAAATCACCTAAGGCCAGAAGTTCGAGACCAGCCTGGCCAAAATGGTGAAACCCTAGCTCTACTAAAAATACAAAAATTAGCCAGGCATGGTGGCAGGTGCCTGTAATCCCAGCTACTTGGGAGGCTGAGGCAGGAGGATCACTTGAACCTGGGAGGCGGGGGTTGCAGTGAGCTGACTACGCCATTTCACTCCAGCTTGGGCAATAAGAGTGAAACTGTCTCCAAAAAATGAGAATGTTAGCATGTACCTTGCAGGACTGAGTGTAAGAGAGCATGTGAAGTGCCCACAATGGCCCCCCAATTAATGGGAGCTCCTATTTAATCAGATCACCGTTGTTGAGTATGTATTCACGCACCTTCTAGTCTCCATGAGACTTTTGTGGGTCGCAGTGACACACAGAGCAGAGCAGAACAACAGAAAAGTGCATGTGTTGGGACGTGAAATGGGCTGGGGTGAGCCTGGAGCATGGACCGCCTGCCCCTGACCTGGACACATGCAGAAGGGCTGCCTCTTGGGCTAAAGCCCTGGCTGAGAGTTGCTCACCCTCAGGGGTCCTTGTCCATGTGCTGGAACTATGTGAAGTTTAAGGACACACTTGGTGTTTCTTATATCTTACAATTAGACAATTAAATACATCATCATTTTACTCATCACAAATATGTCTAACTTAGGGAAACTAAAATATAAGGATTTTGAAAGATAAAGCAATATAATTCAAAGACATTTAAGCAATGGACCAAATCCCTTAATCTTAAGAGCCTGACCTCTGCAGGGACCCAGAGCATCTCTTCCAATAAATGTGATAGACAAAGAACTGGAAAAGTTGGGCTGTCATCTTTGTAGCATCTTCCAGAGAGAAATGCAGTTGCTTCCCATGACTGACAATTGTCTCTGAGTTAAAAACAAAGTGATTGTCCAGCAGCAAAACCATCCTTGTTTACATTTTAATTGTTAATATTGCTACTATTGTTATTTCCTTTTTAGTTCAACTGGATTGGGTACCATTTCCTGCTTGTCTACACTTTACAATTAGCGAGGCAGTCTTTAAAAATATCCAATACCAAGAAGCTCTGCTCCTGCTTAGGCTGTAGAAAGTCACAAGGGATTGTTGCTCCCACCTTAACAGGAATAATCTATGAGACTGTAAGTGTTTTGAGCCCATCTGAAAGCGGAGGCTACAAGGCAACCTGGTAAAGTAGATTCCAGGAAGTGACAAGACCCTCTGAAGACAGGGTACATACAAACTCTCTCACCTTGGGCAGAGATGGAAGGAATAGGTGATCACCCTAAAAGTGCTAGGGGAAAACAGGTGAAATTGTAACAACTCTTAAAGGCTGCTGACACAGGCTAGCATGACAGTTTGGAACACCAAGGAAGCCTAGACACAAGGGGTTCCACACTCCCTTGTTAGCTCTTTTCCCTGGATCTGTGCTAGATGCTGGTGAGAAAGATCAAGAGCAGGGCAGGAAACAGAGAGCCTTATGAAGAGCCGCAGGAACAAAGCCCCTGTGTTTCCCCAACTCTCCTCTCTCATGACACTATAGCCTCAAGATGCGGAAGAGCTGGAAAGCTCCCTACTCACTGTTCTAAAGCAAAGATCTATTCCCTTGAGGGGAGAGGGGAGTGTGGAAAAATAGGTCAATGGAACATTTCCAACTGAAACATAAAGAAGAAATAAAAAAACAAACAAAAAACATAAAAGAGCATTCAAGAACTCCAAGGCAATATCCAATGATCTAAAATACCTGTAACTGGAGTCCAGGAAAGGGAAGAGAGAGAGAACAAGGAAGAAGATATATTTAGAAACTTCTCAGCAATGACCTCTTCAGCATTAATAAAATACAACAAACTGCAAATCCCAAAAAGTCAGAGAACACAAAGCAGGATATATGCAAAAAAAAACAAACAAACAACAACAACAACAACAAAAGCCTTGACGTATCACAGTCAAGCTTATAAGAAGTGAAGATAAGGAGATCTTAAAGACATCCAGAGAATGAAGAAACATTACATACAGAAAGACAAAGATGTCAATTACAACAGACTTCTCATCAGAAGCTATGTGAGCCCAAGACAATGGAACAATATTTTTAATACTGAAAGAAAGAAAAACCCCTATCAGTATAGAATTCTACATTCAGTGAAAATATCTTTCAATAATGAAAATGAAATAGACTTTTTCAGACAAATGAAAGCTTAGGAAAAATGCAACCTGTATCCTGCACTAAAGAAATATGCATGTTCCCCAGGAAGAAGGAAAATAACATGAGTTGGAAATTTGTATCTACACAGACAAACGAAAAAAGCTTAAATGATACAGTAAACATATAAAATACCTCTAAAAGGTATGGAGAAGTAGAAAATATTTGACTGTCTAAAGCAAAAATAGTAAAAATATTGTGTGGCTTATAACATACATAGAAATAAAGTTTAGAACAAAGGAAAGGCAGCACAAAAAATGGGAGGGAATGTACATACAATGTGGTAAAGCCTCTTACCCCATCTGGAAAGTGGTATAACATTATTTGAAGGCAGGCCATGGTAAGTTAAAAACGTATATTATAAGCCCTAGGGTAACCACTACAAATTGAAACAGTGAGATGTAGTTGATGACTTCAAATAGAACATTTTTTAGAAGAGAAGAGACATAAATCCCACCACATTGATAATACATTAAATGACAATAACCTAAATACTCCAATTAAAAGGCAAAAAGCAAGACTCAACTATTTTCTCTCTACAAGAAATTTACTTTAGCTATAGAACTGTTAAAAGTAAAAGGATGAAAAAAGACCTACCGTGAGAACATTACTCAAAAGAAAGCAGGACTGACTATATTGACATCAAACAGTGTAGATTTCAGAACAAAGAACATCAGGGACAAAAAGGGACATGGTAAATGCTAAAGGGGGCAATTCATCAAGAAGATATAACAATCCTAAATCTGTATACACCAAATAAAAAGGCTTCCAATTACAGAAGGCCAAAATTGACAGAATTGAAAGGAGAAATGGACAAATCCAAAATGTTTTGAGTCGTGTAAAGGCAAATCCAACCACGTGGCTGATGCACGCTGTCCCTGCCACCCATTTCTGTCTCAACTCTCTCCTCCACAACCGAGAATTTCCCACCAGCCCAGGGCCCTATGTGACATCAAGGGATTATGTGAAGTTTTGGAAGAACACTAGGGCAACTTTCTTCAGGATAATAATTATAGCAGGTATTTCTGGTGTCCTTGCACTGTGCCAGCTATTATTATGTCCTTTGCTTGAATTTCCTCATTTCATCTTCAAAACAATCCTGTGTGTTCAATCCTATTAACTACAGTTTTACAGATGACGAGACTGCAGCACAACAAAGTTAAGGAATGAGCCCAAATCGCCAGGAAGACAGAGCTACAGGGCTGTAACCGCTAGACAGGGCTACACTGCCCTTCTTTTTTTGTTAAAATATGTAGAAAGGTGGTATTTTCAATGTTAAATGCATAAATGTTAAAATAAATGTATCGTTTCATAGAATACAAATCTGATGGCATTTTTAAGAGAAATTATGGACGTCCCCTTAGGAGAAAGCAAGAAATCTAGGAACACCAAGGATCCAGTCTTACTCACCTCAGGCTCCCTGAGAGAAGATGCAGCCTTCTGGGCCTTCAGGAAGACTTCTGGAGCAAAGCGTGAAGAATTCAAAGCAATTCCAATGATAAACTCTAAAGTTTTAGGGTCAAAAGTAGTCTTTCAATTGTGATTTTTCATCGCAATGGAGTTTTACATTTTACATTGCAATATAAGTTTTAAACATTTTCTTGTGGAATGGCTACATGGTGCGTTTCCAAGGGTCTGCAGACTCCTATGAAGAAATTCTAAGATATATGGCCAGGCACAGTGGTTCAGACCTGTAATCCCAGTGCTTTGGGAGGCCAAGGTGGGCGGATCACTTGAGCCCAGGAGTTCGAGACTAGATGGGGCAACATGGGGAAACTCTACCTCTACAAACAATAAAAATAAAATACTGAGATAAGAGATTCAAGTAAGATAAGATTGTTTGCTTATTTTTCAATAAGCAAACAAATGTTTAGAAGCACAAACTCCCCACATCAGCATCCTTACTTTTACGGTATTATTACTGCTGTTATTTTCTCTATTTGTCCCAGGTCACACCCTTGCTCTGCTTTGTCCTAATGGCAGGACAGTGTCTGTCCACTTAGAGCAGAGGCTGTTGATGTGACCTCCTTCCACACTTCTCTCCTTTCTGGCCCTCATCAGTGATATGATCAATCATCATCTTCCCACCCACTGGGCAGAGTCCTGACCTCCAAGCTTGTACTCTCAATGACCTATTTGTCCTCCAAAGCTAGACGATGCTCTTCTATTCTCATGCTCCTATCTGGTATGATCTGATCAAACATTTCATAGCACAGGTGTGTGATTTGTATAAATTAATGAACCTTTCCAGACCTCTGTGTCTTTTATCAAACAAAAGAAACACTCCTATTATTGGTCAAGATCTAACAGGAGCACGAGAAGACTTCTGGCAGTCCCTGGCACATAATAGCCCCTGTACAAGTGCAAGCTCATGTTTAATCAGATCACCTTTGTTTTGCATGTTTTAGGCTCACTCTTCATTCAAAGAGGGTTCAGACACACAGTAGCACATATATTAGAACAGCACAATAGAGATTTGGAAAGAGTGAGAAAGGAGAGACAAAGGGAATGAAAACCAGGGTCAGGTTTTCCATGAAATGGACCGGAGGTGAGGCTGGGGTACAGAACGTCCACTGTGCAGCCCTGAGTACTCACCAGAGGGGCTGGGCTGCCTGGGCTCCAAGCTCCTGCCTTGGATGCTGTGCACACATCCAAGCATGTCCTGGGGGTGCTTGGCCACGTTCTGGGCTTATGTAAAGTTATAAGACAGTCCTGATGTACCTTATACCTCAAAGTTCCTAAACTTAAAAATGTATACATGAATAAATATCATCTATACCCATATATCAGTTTTTGTATTCAAAGTAGCAGGTGTTTAATAGGAAGTAAAATATTAGAACCCCTTACAACTTAAGGCACAAGAAGCACAATTCTAAGAAACCTGATGCTTGCATGCTAACCTTGATCCTGTGAACCAGGCCTCTGAGAGTTCCTGGTAGGTTTCCTCTGTCCCCCTTAGAAGGTCTCTGGGGGAACTTGGGGGGATTCGATGGTGACCATGCTTCTTGGGGTATGCTCACTGGAGGAGTCAGTGCCTAGAAGTGAAAACAACTGGTGAGAAGCATTCCCCTTCCTGCTTATTTCTGTACCAGCTTGTCATCTCTGTTATTGTGCCCCTCTTTCTTCTTCTCATCCACTCCACAGTTTTGATGCCATTTTGTGCCCTAACCCTTACCACCCCTGGCTGTGTTCCAGCCTCTAGGAGACAAACAATGGTTCTTTCCTCTAGAAAATAATAATGCAACCATGGTGGTGTGTCTGAATTATATGGTGTGTGCAGGGGGTGCTTTTAAAATATGTTGATACTTAGAACCCCTCCCTAGCTATTCTTATTTAATTGTGCTGGTGTTAACTGGCATAGACTTTTAAAAAATCTACCCAATTGATTCTGTTTTATAGCTCGGGTCATGAAATATTATCCCAGAGCAACACAGACCCAATAAGCAGCTTGTGTACCACCTCCCTCTTGCAAGACAGACATCCCTAATCAATCACTGTGATTGGCAGAATTCTAAGATGAGTCTCATGATCTCTGTCCCTTGGTGTTACACCTTGAATAATCTCCTTCCCTTCAGTCTGGGAAGAACTGGTGACTTGCTTCTGGCCAACAGGACATGGCAAAGGTGATGGGCTGTCATTCCCTTCATAAGGTTACATTATCTTCAGGTGGCAGAGAGAATCCCCAGCTAGCCTTGAAGAAGCAAGCAGCCATTTTTTGAGCTGCCTCCCAAACAAGTCACAGGTCAGAGGGCTGCAGGCACCTCTAGGCACCTGAGGGCTGAGCACCTGTGAGCTACTGGAGTCCTTAGCCACACAACCAAAGGGACATAAATTCTGCTAACCATCAGGTCAGTGAGCTTGGAAGTGGGTTCTGCCCCAGTCGAGTCTCCAGTTGAGAACTCAGTCCAGTGAGGCCTTGGTTGCGTTCGGGTGAGACCCAGAGAACCCAATGAAGTTGTGCCCAGACCCCTGACCCATGGAATCTGTGAGATAATAAATGAGTGTTGTTTTAAGCTGTGAGATTTGGGCAATTTGTTATACAGCATACTATATGGATACAGTAATGAATGTCATCACCTAGGACAGGAGGAGGCCCTGCAGTCTTTAGCACTCCAGTCCAGGAAGCT